>NC_135423.1:23823969-23986469 GCF_051991245.1 Festucalex cinctus | reverse complement strand
CTATCTCAGCTGGCTTTGGGCCGTAGGCGGGGGACACCCTGGACTGGTTGCCAGCCAATCGCAGGGCACACAGCGACGAACAACCATCCACACTCACAAGCACACCTAGGGACAATTCGGAGCGCCCAATTAACCTGCCATGCATGTCTTTGGAATGTGGGAGGAGACCGGAGTACCCGGAGAAGACCCACTCAGGCACGGAGAGAACATGCAAACTCCACCCAGTATGGCCAGAGCCTGGACTCGAACCCAAGTCCTCAGAACTGCAAGGCGGACGTGCCAACCAGTCAGTCACCGTGCCTCCCTCTGAGAGCTAATATTCCCTGATATTTTTGCACACCCTGACAATGAGAGCACCACTGCCATCTACTGTAATGGACATCGAGAATTCTGTTTCATGAATGGCCATTTCGAACCATGATTAGGCTACCACTATACTTGTGTCACTCAAACTGCGTGAGGCAATTAGCGTTGGTGTTACTGAATCAGACCCTGTTCACCAGAGCATCATTTCCATACATGTGGCCATTTGTCTGCCAAATATCTGCATATTGCCTATTTTAAATATGTGCAAATAGCACAGGCACTGAGGTACATTCTCCCTGGCAGCGCAGGTAGTGACACATTGAATGATGCATTGAATTGAGTGAAATAGATACTCTCCAATTGCTCCATGTGCAAAAGCCAAGCAAAACTTCAGTGAATTCCACCCTCAGTGCACTGTTTACAATATAAAGTATAGATTTCTCAAAATATTGTATGGGGAGTATCTTGTCATTTAAAACAAAATACTGAAAATATTAAAATAAGCTTAAGATAAAGAGAGGTCCAGGGAGGCTGGTAAGAAACTTTGTCTCGATTCAGTGAGTGTGTCTAGTATGCGGGCAGATACTGGTAGGATGGTGTGGCAGAGTAAATGATTGCCGCATTGATCTCCATTGCTGTTAGTGTTTAATAGCCTTGTCATGTCAATTTAGCACCTCAGGAACACTTGCTCTCAAGCTAATCAATAGTGAACTCTGGCACTCAGCAATAGATATGTAGAAAGAGAAGAGCAGACCGCGGTCCAGATTCGGACCCCGAGACCCTTTCATCCGGACCTCCAAGAAGAATATGTACTGGGGGGAAAATATATTCAGTTTTACCGATAGACGATTTTTGAATAGGCGCACGCGAGGGCAGCTATGTCCTTCCTTTGACAGAGCCGGGGTCCAGCAAGCTCTTGAGTGAAAAGTATAGCGGTATGCCTGGTGTATAAAGAATTGAAAAATCTCTAAACAAAAAAAAGTGAATTTATAAAACATTTTTGTCAACTGAAATAAATCAATTCAAATTCAAACACAATTTTGACTGACTTAACTTTAACTGCCAAAGACATTTAATAATGATTAGTAAAATTCCGATGAATGGAATGCGATCTTTCATTTAGTAGCCACATTGTATATGTAGTAAAGGCAAACAATATTCTTTTTGCCTTGAAAGATGAGTTAAATGCTCAAAAGCGGCTGGCACTGTGGATTTTTTTTGTTTTGTTTTTATAACGTGTGGCAGTCAAAGAGTGAGAATTAAAAAAAACAAAAAAACAATTGGAAACGCCTATTGCAATACATTATGTAATCGCAGCAACATGGTAACAACAAGGCGTCCATATGTCATGTGACCAGCAGTTGACCAATCACAGCGTAGTAGTTCTTAAAGAGTTGGCCAAACTCTCTCGATACTGCGCTGATTCAACAGCGCCCCGTGCTGTGAAGTTTACTTGCTTTGCCTGTGTGGATCTTGGGTTTTCGGCACATAGAACTGCTTGATAGAATATTAGTACCAAGTCACGCAACTGTTATCCATAGATAAGATCATATATATATATATATATATATATATATATATATATATATATATATATATATATATACATACACATTGAAGATATGCTTCTTTGTGTGTGTAGAACAAAATGTATTAGTTTGTGAATGGCGTTTTGTGTACGTAGATCACGTTTTTGTGTTTACGGGGTTTTGGCACGATTCTAACTCCATAGTAACAAGTAAATACTGCATGACTGTATATGTTAGTAATGCATTGCATTACTGTGTTACAGGAAAAAGTAAAATATCAACTAAATGTACCATAAATTCCCGTTCCCGGCTGTCATAGCTCATGTAGCTTTTGCTACTGTTCCCTTTGTCTGGTTGCCATGACAACAGACAAATGTGTAATACATGTTTGAGTTAATATATTCCCGTTACGTGTATTTATTTGCATAATTACACCTTTATGGTTATAGTTTTATGTTGAATTTCGGTGGAATGATTTATTTTGAGAATATTTTGTAAACAATCACTTCCGATTTGAGTTACGTGTGCCAGATGGTGCGAGAAAGTAGAGAGTGAGACAGAGCTAAATATCGTGTGATAGACTTCTATTATGCTCATTTTATCTACTACTACTTTACAACGCACACACATTATGTTATCTTTTGTTTATTTATTGAATGTTTGAGTCAAAGAGATGATAGCATGTATTGATTACAAATACTTGACTCTTTTCTTTTTTTTTTTTTGTCATGGTGTTGGTGATGAGCAATAAAACGACATCAGCATGAGGTGTTTTTTTTTTTGTTTTTTGTTTTTCCCCCGGAGTATCATGCTTTTATTGCAAAATGTTTTGGGTGCCTGCCATTTTAAAACAAAAGTATGGGGGGGGGGGTGGGGGAGAATCTGTTGTGTAGACATTGGTGCACACATAATGGGGTATATTTTGACTTTCAATGGACGCCAATTATCTTTTTACTGTCACGATGTCTTTTCTTTCGTTTTGTGGGCAACGTTAAGGCAAGGCTACGCATATTGTAAGTAAGTACAATCCTTAAAAGCAGTTACAGAGTTAAAGTAAACTCAACTCAACTTTATTTATGATGCGCTTTACTAAAATTACAAAAAGAGCGTACAGTGCAAGATCAAGATTTTGGAAAACGTGATTTTGAAAATACTTTCAAAGACCTTAATCATAGGTATGGAAAAAGCATTTCTTTTAACCTGGACCTAATATCAATTACATTTTATTGGTATGTTTTGAATCTTTATTCATTCATAGTACCGGTATTCACTTTGATAATAAAGGATACCGGCAAATCAGAATAGAGATAAAACTGCTTTGTATTTTATTTATTTATTTTTTTTAAGGGTGATTTGGGGCAAGGGGCTACTCTCGAGATTACGGTAATAGTGTACATTTTATAATGTACTATTGCCAACACTGTTGACCTGTAGTCCTAAGCAACACTTTATTTTGTCAATTTTAGTTGACTAAATTGACAGTTCCGTCGATATTTTCCTTCAGCATTCATTTAAACTTTTACACAGAATATTATAACACACCCATTTGTAACTGCAGTTTAAAATGAAAGCATTTAATACAACTGTCTTTATTAATTGTTTCAATGAAACATGTTGAACTGACAATAATATAACTTAGTTTTCACCAAATAAAAAAAAAAAGTGCAAAATTGCTTGAGAAATTCGTGACGAAAATGATGACGAAATTTTTTTGTCGACGAAATTATCACTGCGCTGTGTCTTTGTTTGCTCATCTTATGCCTAGTTGTTAGTGAACGAGTGGTGGCCTTTTTTTCCTTGGCGGATATTCAGCCACAGTTTCAACAAAGCTTGTGAAGCCCAAGAAAAAACATCAGTGTGAGGCTGCAGGGGTTTGCCCGCTCTGAGCGTGTCCCCGAGTGCATCGTAAATGACCAATATCTCGTCAGTCACATCTTCTCTCTCTGACTGTTTGTTTTTCCTCGGGCGTGGTGGTTTCTAAAAAGTCATACAGACGTACAAAATGGGGCCAAGGAGGGCCGACTTTTGTTTATTTGCCCCCAAAAACGTATAAATAGTTTTTTGTTTTTTTTGTTTTTTCATGCTAGATCATACAGAAGGCTTTGATGCAGCCTCTCAACTGCAGAGAACGGTTGCAGAAATGGTAGCTATTACACAAACGGCCAGCAGGTGGCAGCAGAGCAAAGGAGCTTAACCAGGGCCATGTTGAAAAAAACCTCAATTACAGTCTTCCCTCGTTATAACGCGGTTCACTTTTCGCTGTATCGCGGATTTTTGCAATTTTGCATATTTTTTTGCAGTAATATACCCATTTTATAAAATTTATGAAGTTTTGAACATTATCAATGTTTGAACAAGAGAGAAATGTGAGAACATGTAAATGCCTCAATGAGAAAAGTGTCTAAATTGTGTGGTAGGGGATTTTAGAGCCTTAAAACATTTATAAGAATTGTAAAACAAAGCTAACTACTTCGCGGATTTCATTTATTGCGGGTATTTTTTGGAACCTAACCCCAGCGGAAAACGAGGGAACAGTGTAATCACAATTCTAAATAGATTTGCGAAAATTGATTAAACCTAGCTATATTCTAATGCTAATTGCTGCAAAACACAATATTCTGTGGGCCTTGCAAAATGTGTCAAAATCCAGTAAAACAGCCAGGAGTGAACGGGATTACTTCTGTGAAAATAATATTACACATTATAGTTGATAATATATCATTGCCCAAACTTGACTTAAATGAAATGACTTTGTCGGAAATAGGAAACTCACAGCAGGTTTGGTGAAACATAAAAGTAATTATCTTTACATTGTGTGACAAATTAAGAAGTAATTAATTTCAAATCTGAGGAAAGCAAAACCAGCACAATTGTTACAGCATTTAAATGGTTTCTCTTACATCCTTTTGGATACACACATCTGGTTTTGACTAACTTGTGAAGAATAATGTTTGAGAGTTACTGACCGGTCACAAGTGCAGGCCACAAGAACGCAAAGCAGATTGTAGATGATGAAGGTGAAGATGACGGCTGTGATAGTACCACGTGGAATGGAGTAGCTTGGATTCTTGAGGTCACCTTGGAGATGCGTCAAGTATGTTCATGAGGTCAGTCTGTATACAGATTGATAACTGACACAAATACAGCTCAAATACCTGACATATTGGAGCCCGCCATGATGCCGGTGCAACCATTAAATATCACAGCAAAAACTGTGGCAAAGGTCATCAGATTCCCAGTGGTGTAATCCACAGTGTAGTCGGCTGTGTAAAGAGATAAAAGCAGATAAGTTATTGAAGCTGTTTCTAAAGCTTCCATCTTCAATCAGCAAGGTCAACGACATCTGTTCACAAATTCTCACAACGCAGGATGTACTTTTAAATTGAACGAGACAGTTGTGAGGTGAGAAGGAACCTCATAGACTCCTTCAAATTCATGATGACACACCAATATTCAACAGACTTACCATTTTGCTGATGTTAGAGTGAGAATAATCTATTAGCAATGGCCATTCACCTTCTTAATGGGAACTTGGGGATGCTCCACCAGCATTAACAATTAACAATTCCCAGTCTGGATGAGATCTAGTTTGAGCCCTTACTACTACTCAGCATGCATACAAGCCACACACTCAACACACACTTATATTTGTAGAAGCCTTCCAAACAACGAACCAATCAAAAATTGACTCACAGTCTTTACACATGGCAAAAAAAAAATTCTAATAGGGATGGGTGAGTACCGATACCAGTACCAGTATCGGGCCAACTCCAGGCTTTGTTTCAAGGTATCGATACATCGTGGCCGCGCTCGGGGGCTCCACGGCGGCCAGAGCTACGGCGCTAGCGAACACTACCATCTCCGAGCCACGTGCTCTGGCGGAGGAAGCTGACCGCTTTTTCCTGGCCACCCAGCGTCACAACCACGAGGTCTTGGCCTCTGCACGCGCCTTCCCAGTCCCGGCGGCCGCAACGGCACCTCATAAGGTACGTGCTGCCGTGGATGGCCGATCAGCCCCTGGCTTATGCTATTTTCACGCACGTTTTGGAACCAAGGCGAAGAGGTGCCGCGCCCCTTGCTCCTTTGTTGCGTCGGGAAACGGCGACGCCTCCACTCAGTTGCAGCTGTGAGTGGGGGCGCTGCTGTTTATCATGGACACCCTCTCCAGACTCAAGTTCCTCTGTGACTCCGGCGCCCGTAGAAGCGCGTTGCCTGCCTCGGCTGAAGATGCTGCCGGGGGCACTCACGGCCCGCACCTGTCAGCGGCCACCGATGCACCGATCCGGACCTACGGCACTAAGACAGAATGTGTCTTTGGTGTGCCCTCCATCCAATACCTCGGCCACCTCATCAACGAGGACGGCGCCACCCCGCTCCCGGCAAAAGTGGAAGCTGTTGCCGCTTTTCCTCGACCCCGGACGGCCCAGGGTCTTCGGGAGTTCCACGGGATGGTGACTTTTTACCACAGGTTCGTCCTCCTCTTCCGCTTCATCCTGGAGGGCCGTGAGTTCACGGTCTTCGTCGATCACATGCCGCTCGCCTTCTCCATGTCGAAGTTGTCCGAGCCGTGGTCCGCGCGGCAACAGCGACGGTTGTCGTTCATTTCTGGATACACCACGGACATCCGACATATCGCTGGCAAGGACGACGTGGTCGCGGATTGTCTGTCCAGGGCAGCCGTCAACACGGTACAGCTGGGCCTCGACTTTTCCCGGATGGCGGCCGACCAGGCTTCCGACGTGACACCCAGTCGCTTCGGGGCTCCGACACCGGGTTGCAAGTTAAACCGGCTCATGTTGACCTGACCGGACCCTTGGACGTGCCCCGCGCCCCCGCCGCGGCCACCCCCCTGGGCTGCGCCTTGTGGACCGTGTCGGGTCCCTTCCAGTGGTTCCTGCGTCCCCGCCAGTTGGTGCGCGGGACTGTTCTGGTGTTTCTGCTGTGTCCCTCCTGCCCTCGCTCCCTGGGTCATGCAGGGGTCGGGCAGTTTTGCCGCCCCGTCATCCGGAGTTTGATTGTGGGTGAATTCTGGGGGGGCTTGTGTAGTGATTAGAACATAATTCACCCACGGAACGTTGGGACGAAGGGGGAGTTTGTTGGGATGAAAGGATGAAAGGATGAAAGGATAAAAGAACAAAATGTTGGTAGGTCTGTGAGCCTCGCGCAGAGTGTGGAGTTGTTGCTGTTAAACGATGAGAAGCTGATATCAATAAACCGCCGGTCTTTGGCTCCGCACTTCAACACTCTGCCTCCGACTCCCGTCACTGCTCGCTACACCTGTATAATAATAGTCTTTAATTTAGTCTGACTGTGGCGCGCCCGCACGCAGCCAACGAACGCACGCACGCACATACATATAACTTCTTCATGCCCTTTGCCTACGTTGCCGTGAAACGCTAAGCGAACTCCCAGTGAAATGTGTTTGACTTGACAAAATGGCCACCACGACGCCGCAGCGAACTGGTCGTGCACATTTGTGTTATTCATATACGCTTGTGAAGCAATCGTGGTATTCACGGCCGGCCAAGAATTTTCGTTCCGAGTGTTCACGGCAAAATAACGCTCGCAGGAGATTTGCTGGTCGCAACAAAATAAATAACTGCTGACTAATAGAAAGTGACAGTCACACAATTAAGCAGCTGCCAAGCGCTACACGAGGGAGCGAACTAAATGACAATATTACAAGCATTTCTGTAACATTTTTGTCGTGTTTACCTTTGTCTATCCGTAACGCGCTGAATCCATGTTATTGCTCCGGTATCCATGAACCGTGGCGTCGATTTGGCCGTCCCATTCACTCGGCAGTCATGCCGCTGTACTGATCCATGAGCGTTTAAAAGTCCGAGTGTATCTTCGCAGCTTTTACAGACTTTTTGAGGGTCGTGTGAGCATTTTAGCTGTTCACCTATCCACCAAGCTTGGCAGTAATAACATGCATGGTGGCTTGGTGACTCCGATTCAAAGTCGTGCTCTCTTCCTCTCCCAAATGTTTAGAAGAGCCTGTACCTCTGTCCTCTTATCCATTCGTTTTTCCTCCATTTTAAAATAGTGCAACCAATGAGGACATAATCTTAACTAATAAATATTGTAAATACTGTACGAGTGTACATGTACACTTGCAGTAAAAGAACTGTATGCGCAGTTAAGCTAATGGCGGCTGTGCAACACACCTCCAAATTCAAACAACCAATCAGACCAAACAAACAGGAGTCATTTAAAAAATAAATAAATAAATATTACTCTGTCCGCCTTCTTCTCACTGAAGTTCGCAACACACTCTGCGGCGGCATAAAAGGTCCGTGTGAAACATGGACGGCGATGGCGCAAAAATGGTTCCGGGCGGAGCATCGACTTAAAATTTTCCAGTCGACCTATTTTTAAAGTTGACCGATGGTCGACTTTTTTCCCAGCCCTAATCGATACTTTTGATGGCGGCCGATACTGCTTGTGGCCATTTTACAACCAGGAATCAAAAACTGGAAATTAGAAAAATAGAAAATTGCCACTAATTTTATGCAATTAAAGGAATATGCTATATTGTGATATAGAGGTCATTCCTTATTATTATAAATTATTTGACAGGGTTTATGGCCCAAAAGTACTAGTGGTATCGATTCTAATTTCCTCAATCAATTCAATTTCAATTTTCTTCCCCGATTCAATCCATTGTTTTGAAGTCTGGGCTTCCCTGCTAAAGCTGTTGCCCCTGCCACCTGACTCCAGATAAGTGGTAGAGGATGGATGGATGGATGGATGGAGTCACAAAACGATTTACAGCATAAAATATGACGGCGATGAAATATTTCTGCCTTACCCCACAGGTTCCCTTGAAGGGTTTCCAACTTGAAGCCGGTAAAGTTTGCTGTGGTGGGGCCGGATCCATTTACCATAGGGTTGAAGTCAGCAGAACTCGGCAGACTGATGGTGCGAGGACGCACAGCAAAAAAGCTGATGAAGATCGTGCCCAGGACAAACATAACCACTAGGAAGATTAGGAAGGTGGCCTTGGCATAGATGTGAGCACCGACCATGCACACCAGCAAACAGAGCAGGGCGATGGCTGTGGCGTAAAGCAGAGACCACCAGTAGCCTGATGGCAGAATCTGATAGGTAGATGTGGCTAGCGCACCATCTAAGGGAGGATCAGATGTGAGCATTACATGACACAATGATAATTAATACAAATAGTGTAGTTTATGATCTAATACAACCATGATCATTTCACACAAGTCCACAGCCAAATAAACTTGGTAATATGTTATACATCTGTTTACCATAGTGCAACATTTAGATGCCAATAAGAAGAAAACTGACAGACATTTGCCTAGTTATATTGAAACTTACCCTCTGGCACGCCAAATGTGGCAATAATAGCTTCAACTAAACCCAGCACATAAAGCGCACAAGCACATACATTAGCCAAGAAGAACATAATCCCGATGCTACCACCAAATTCTGGGCCCAAGGCACGGCTGATCATGTCTGAGGAATGTTAAGGAAAGGTGAAAATCAATTTTAAATGCATAGCCTATTGACAGTGATAATGACCTAATTGTATTTTGAACAAATCAAACTCAATTGTGGTTGTTTGGCTCATGCAGTGGAACTGTTGATGCTCTGCTGAATATGAAGTTTTTCATTAAAATAAACTGTGTGATACAAATATATATATAAAAAAAAAGGACATGCAATTAAGTCACTTGGATATTGTGTAATTCATGGGACAGAAAGTGGTGTAGATTTGTGCAAGAGGATACAGTAGGCCCCCCCAGCATCAAGGGCTCCATTGGTGGAGATGGCACATACTGACAGCACAGTCATGCAGATAATGAAGTAGGCCACAATAAACATGGCGATTCCTTGGTAAAGTCCAGACTGGCCAACCAAGAAACCTGCAGGAAAAAAAAAAAAAAAAAAAAAAATCACACCAATTATGAGATCATGGCAGCTCCTCACTGCATATTTGAGATAATGTAATTGAATGCTATTGAATGAAAAATAAACAAGCTATTGATTAGTGTTAGGGATGGGTGATTACCCGAGACCTGGCCTTTTTTCAAGGTATCGGCCAGTCTCTTGTGGCCATTTTACGATCAGGAACTAGAAATTAGACTTACCCGGTAAATAGAAAATTACCATTATTTTTAGGCTATTTTAGGTGAAAAAAAAATGCTGCACTGGGATATATAGGTCTTTCTTTGAAATAATATGACATTGTTTTCTGTACAGTAAATTCTGTAGAGTACATTTCTATTTAGAGTGGGACCAAATAGACTCTGTTTTAGAGTAATATTTATTCTTGGAAGAGAATAAAATAAAGAATTGGAAAAACAAACTCACGACCTTCCGCTTGGGAGACAGCCAATCTACTCCCTGACACGACGACGAGAGGAGGTAGGACTCAGACGCAGATGTAAAGTTGGCCAACCAGGCTGCAGCTTTAATAACACGAAACTCAAAACGCCTCTTAAAGAGGGAAAAAAGGCTGAACAAAAAGAGCTCCAAACTGGAGAGACAAAAAGGGCACTCAAAAACAGGGACAACAGAAAGCGCTCCACTAGGGAGGAAAACAAGGGGCAAACTAAGGGCGCAAGACAAGGCAAGGCATAAAACAAGGACTGTGATTCAAAGGCTGTGAGGACGCTTCCATGCACTGAGATGTGACACTTCGGCACTGAGGGGAGAATGCGGGTAGCTTTTATTGTCTGGCTTGATTGGTGGCAGGTGGTGATGATCATGGGCGGGGACCGGTAATTAGTGAGCTGCAGGAAGAGCAAGTGACCTGGGGTGAGAGGAGAGTTAGAACTTTCAAAATAAAACGGGAACATGACTATAAAAATAAAAGTATGAACCGCCACGCCGGTGGCGGCGTGACAGTACCCCCCCCTCAACGGCCGGCTCTCGACGGCCCAGGTATGTCAGGGTGCTCCTCATGGAAATCTTCGATGAGGGAGGGGTCCACGATGAACCGGGCGGGCACCCACTGGCTCTCTTCTGGCCCGTATCCCTCCCAGTCTACCAGGTACTGGCGTCCCCGGCCCCGCTTTCTGACGTCCAACAATTTTCTAACCTTATACACCGGGCCCCCCTCCACCATCTGCGGAGGGGGCGGCGCAGGCTCGGGCGAGACCAGGGAACTGTCCTGGACTGGCTTGACCTGGCTCACGTGGAAGGTGGGGTGGGTGCGGAGGGATCGAGGCAGGCGAAGGCGTACGGCGGCAGGACCTATGGATTTGGCAATTGGAAACGGACCCACGAATCTTGGGGCCAATTTTGAACATGGTACCTTGAGGTGAAGGTTCTTTGTGGACAGCCAGACCTTTTGGCCCGGCAGGTACTGTGGCGCGGGCCTCCTCCTCCGGTCAGCAGCTCTTTTCACCCTGTCCCCTTGACGCTGTAGTGCCAGTCGAGCTGCTGACCAGATTCGGCGACATCTGCGGACCATGGCGTGGACCGAGGGCACTGAGGCTTCCTCTTCCAGGTCCGCGAAGTAAGGAGGATCGTAGCCGTGAACACATTTGAAGGGCGTGATTCCTGTAGCAGATGTGGGTAGAGAGTTATGCGCAAGTTCGACCCATACCAGGTTCTTGCTCCATGATGAGGGGTTTTGGGAGACCAGGCATCGGAGTCCGGTCTCCAGCTGCTGATTGAGCCGCTCAGCTTGTCCGTTGGCCTCCGGATGGTAACCTGAGGTTAGGTTGGCCGTTGCCCCTAGGGTTCTGCAGAACTCCCTCCAAAATCGAGACACAAATTGAGGGCCGCGGTCCGACACTATGTGCCGAGGGAATCCATGGACCCGGAATACTTGGTCAATCATGATCTCTGCTGTTCTTTTGGCTGAGGGTAGCTTGGGCAATGGGATGAAGCGGACCATCTTAGAGAAGCGGTCGACAACTGTGAGTATTGTGGTTTTACCGTGTGAAGCGGGAAGTCCAGTAACAAAGTCCAGTGATATTTCCGCCCAGGGTCTTGAGGGTATTGGGAGTGGTTGGAGGAGGCCCATCCGAGGTTGATTTGATGACTTGTTTCTGGCACAAACTGGGCAGGCCTTGACGTATTCCTGCACCGAGGTCTCCATGGAAGGCCACCAGAACCTCCGGGCGACGGCGAACAGGGTCCTGCGAGTTCCTGGGTGGCAAGACAAACGAGAGGTGTGTGCCCAATGGATCACCTCAGGCTCGCAGGGCCTCTGGTACGTAGAGCCGTCGTGGTGGGCACTCCTTAGGTGGGCTCGTGTTTTTGAGGGCCTCCTTGACCTCCTCCTTAGGTGGGCTCGTGTTTTTGAGGGCCTCCTTGACCTCCTCCTCGATCTGCCAGGACATCGCTCCTATTACGCAGTCTTGTGGCAGGATGGGTTCAGGTTCGGTCTCAGTGGTATCAGGATCATGAATTCGTGAAAGTGCGTCAGCTTTGATGTTCTTGCTTCCTGGTCTGTAAGTTAATGAGAAAGAAAATCTGTTAAAAAACAATGACCACCTGGCCTGTCGGGGGTTCAGTCTTTTGGCTTGACGAAGGTACTCCAAGTTGCGGTGGTCGGTCCATATGATAAAGGGGTGTTCTGCGCCCTCCAGCCAGTGCCTCCACTCTTCGAGTGCGACCTTAACCGCCAGAAGTTCTCGGTCTCCAACGCTGTAGGTGCGCTCGGCAACTCGGCCTTGGATAGTTTCCGGGACAGAAAGGCGCATGGGTGAACCTTGCCATCCTCCTGGCTACGTTGGGACAGAACAGCCCCGACTCCAAGATTGGAGGCATCTACCTCGACCACGAACTGGCGAGTCGGATTGGGGACTCTGAGTATCGGTGCCTCTGTGAAACGCTTCTTGAGTTCGGTGAAGGCGACGTTGGCTTCAGGAGTCCAGCTGAAACGTTGTTGAGGAGAGGTCAAGGCATGGAGTGGAGCAGCGATGGTGCTGAAGTTGCGAATGAAGCGACGGTAAAAATTGGCGAAGCCCAGGAATTGTTGCACCTTCTTTCTTGACTCGAGCGTGGGCCAATCTCGGACCGCGCTGACCTTCTCCAACTCCATCTTGACTCTCCCGGGTGATACGATGAATCCCAGGAATGAGATAGTGTCCACATGAAAAAGACTTTTCTCAGCCTTTACGTAGAGCTGGTGTTCGAGAAGACGTTTCAAGACCTGGGTCACATGTTGGTGATGGGTTTTCAAGTCTGGTGAGTAGATCAAGATGTCGTCGAGATAAACGTATACAAAATGGTCTATGAAGTCTTTGAGCACATCGTTGATCATGGCCTGGAAAACAGCCAGTGCATTGGTGAGTCCAAATGGCATGACGAGATATTCGTAGTGGCCGCGGGGAGTATTGAAGCCGGTCTTCCACTCGTCACCTTCACGAATCCTGACAAGATGATAAGCGTTTCGGAGATCCAATTTGGTGAATACTTTGGCCTGTTGCAACTGGTCGAATACGGATGACATCAAGGGCAGAGGATATCGATTCTTGATCGTAATTTCATTCAGGGGGCTGTAGTCAATACAAGGCCGTAAGGAGCCATCCTTCTTGCCCACGAAGAAAAAAACAGCTCCAGCTGGCGATGAGGATGGCCGGATAAGTCCGGCTTTCAAAGACGTGTCAATGTACTCGGTGAGGGCTTTGCGTTCGGGACCCGAAACAGAGTAAATCTACCTTTGGGAATGGTAGATCCCGGGATCAGCTCAATCGAACAGTCATAGGGTCGATGTGGAGGGAGTGACATGGCCTTGGATTTACTGAACACCTCTCGGAGATGATGATAGCATGTGGGAACGGTGTTCAGGTCCGGGTAGTCATGGTCGGTCGCGAGAGTCACCTGGCGGACGGCAGCTGAGGGTGCCTCTGCCGCTGGCTGCTCCAGCCCATGGTGTTCACAGTCCTTTCCCCAGTCCAGGATTTGCCCAGATCGCCAGTCAATGCGGGGGTTGTGCAAGCGCAACCAGGGATGTCCCAAGACCAGTGTGTGTGACGGGGATCGAAAAACATGGAAACGAATGAATTCTCGGTGCTGCCCAATATGGACCTCGAGAGGCTCTGTGATATGCGTGATGATGAATAAGTCTTTTCCATTGAGCGCCCTGGCCCTCATATTGGTGGTTAGTGGCTCCGTGCTCGCCTGCAACTTCTCCACTAATCCCCAATCCATGAGGCTCTCATCTGCCCCGGAGTCGATGAGAGCTGGCAAGTCTGTGGTAATGGCATGGCAAGAAATTCTGATGTGAGTGAGTTTTCGGGTCTTGACTTGCGTGGGAGAGTCGGGACTCACGGAACTCACCGGGGAGCCTCTCTTGGTGGGACAGGCTACCACCAAATGGCCTTGTTCTCCCCAGTAGTAGCACCGCCCCTCCTGGCGACGTCGCCGGCGTTCGTGTTGGGTCAGTCGGGCGCGGTCAAGCTGCATGGGTTCCTCGCCACTCTCGCTGGCCCTTCCCGCGGTGGACGACTGGGGAAGTGCACCTTGTGGAGACTCTCTTGCCGGGTCTCCGTTGGTGTCCGCTGGTCTGCATAAGATCTCGCCTTCGATGATCCGTGCGAATGGCCAGCGAAATCAATGAGTCTAGGTCGCCGGGTAAGTCCACGGGCAGCAAGAGTTCCTGCATGGAGGTTGTGAGCCCCTTCAAAAAGTGATCAAAGAGAGCTGTGTCGTTCCAGCCAATCTTGACTGCTAGAGTTCGGAATCGGATGGCGTAATCATTAACCGATTCTGTGCCTTGTCTGAGGTTGCTGAGTTCTCGAGTCTTTTCTCGGTCCATGTTGACTGGATCGAAAACTTGGCTGAGAGCCCTGCTAAATCCGGCTGCGGTTGAGCAGGTCGGGGAGTGCCGTGCCCATTCCGCGGTGGCCCAGTCTCTGGCTCGTCCCGTCAGGTGGGAAATCATGAAGGCCACGCGGGAATGGTCTGTGGGAAAAGCCTGTGGTAAGAGTTCGAAATGTATGTCACATTCTGTCAGGAATGCCTGGCAGTGTCCTGGTTCTCCCGAGTATCGCTCCGGGGAAGCCAGTCTCAGTCCTACTCCGGCCAATGCTGGAGTTGGGGTCGGTGGTTCAGTTGCTGCTTCCAGTTTCGTGATGGTTGGCGTGGAGTGTTGCAGGTGGCTCACCAGCTCCTGCACCTGTCCAGCGAGTTCTCCCATCCGGGTGACCATGGCCTGCTGGACCTCCTCCTGGTGCGACAGGCGGGCGGCCTGCCTACGTAGTGCAGCCTCCAACTTTTCTACTGGGTCCATGCTGGCCGAAGTGTACTGACACGACGAGAGGAGGTAGGACTCAGACGCAGATGTAAAGTTGGCCAACCAGGCTGCAGCTTTAATAACACGAAACTCAAAACGCCTCTTAAAGAGGGAAAAAAGGCTGAACAAAAAGAGCTCCAAACTGGAGAGACAAAAAGGGCACTCAAAAACAGGGACAACAGAAAGCGCTCCACTAGGGAGGAAAACAAGGGGCAAACTAAGGGCGCAAGACAAGGCAAGGCAAGGCATAAAACAAGGACTATGATTCAAAGGCTGTGAGGACGCTTCCATTAGAGGTGTGCAAAATTTCCGATTCTTAGATTATTCACGATTCGGCCGTGGAACAATCGAGAACGATTCACAAACGTCCAAATTCCGATTATATAAATATGCCAAGGGAAGCGAAACTAAAGTGACCCGAGCGAAAAGTACGCGGAAATGAAACGCAGTAGCGCGCGCGGTCTTCGGGACGCTTTTTGGGACGGACCGAGATTACACATCCACAACTCACGCCTCGAGATTCAAAACAACAACAAGCATGGCTGAGCTGACCAACCCACCTCTTCGTGGGATCAGACCTGCTCCGAAAGGCAAACAACTTGAGGCGGAAGTATCAGCTAGCTGGCTGCAGTGCGTCGGTTAGCGTTCTACAGGGCGCCGCGCAGTGATACGAACGAACGAACAGAAAAGTAGTGGCTGGCGGTAATGGCGTCTGACTTTATTCAGAAAAGAGTATTGTGGTGTAAATGTATCACGCTTTTGAAAACAAAAAGTTTTTAGAAGAAAAACGCTTTATTTCCGAGACCCCAGCCAGCTTGGTGGACTATTTTCCTCTCGTCCAACGCCGAAGTCAGTGCTGATCGCACACACGGGAGGTGAGGATCAAATTGAGATTCATGTTAAAAAAACAGAACGATCCCATTAATGTTTACATGTTCATCTTTACACAACTTAAAAAGCAGGAAAGCACTTTTTTTTTTTTTAGGCATTTGTATTGAAGTAGTAGTTCACATTGTCTTTCATTTATACCTCAGTGCACTTTTGAGTGGATAAAAATAATATATTTTTGCTCAATGCTATACTTAAAAGCTGTTGTTACAGAATGAGGACTTGAGTATTTTATTTACTGTTTTGAACTGTTAACTTGATACTGAAATAGTAGTTTGTTTAGGCCTGAGAGGACTTTTGTACTATTTTTGTAACTAATGTACGAAACATTAAAAGCACCAAAATACATTGGTTTTTTTCTGCTGCCTGGGGGGGAAATCAATAATCGTTTTATAATCGAATCGTAGCCTCTGAATCGTAATCGCAATCGAATCGTGAGGTGCCCCAAGATTCCCACCTCTAGCTTCCATGCACTGAGATGTGACACTTCGGCACTGAGGGGAGAATGCGGGTAGCTTTTATTGTCTGGCTTGATTGGTGGCAGGTGGTGATGATCATGGGCGGGGACCGGTAATTAGTGAGCTGCAGGAAGAGCAAGTGACCTGGGGTGAGAGGAGAGTTAGAACTTTCAAAATAAAACGGGAACATGACTATAAAAATAAAAGCATGAACCGCCACGCCGGTGGCGGCGTGACACTCCCTGAGCCACGCAGCTCCTGCTTTCTGCTAGCATATCACTCATGTCAGCTGCAGCTGATTCCATGATTGGACCAAAAAGGATGTCTTTGGTCTCTTGAAGAAAAGCCAACAGTAGGAGGGGCATAGCTCAGGTGGTAGTGTGGCAGTCTCCCAAGCTGAAGGTCGTGAGTTCGTTCCTCAACCCTTGAGTGAGTTTTTGTTTTTTTCCAAAGTGGTATCACTATCGAAAATGCCTAATTAGTGTACTAAGTGATTATTCTTAATGATCAACCTTCTCCAATTGTAAAACAGGAATCAGCAAGTAAAAATGATTCCTGACAAAGTACTGTTTAAAGAATTTCTCACAATGTAATTTGGTATAAAGCAATAGCAATAAAAAGTACTGTCCTGTATTGTACTGTTTCATGGATCTAACAATTGCAAAGTTCCAGATGTGTGGCTCATTTTGATTCTTTCTGTCTTTATCATTCAACTGGTAACATTATTTAGACAACACGACAGGGTTGGCCATCCATTTCTATGGCTTGTACATGAGAGAGTCTGCTGCAAATGACCAAACAGAAAGGTACCAACATGGGCAGGAATTTGGAGCCAACAAGTCATATCAAAACAGTGCATCATTATCATTGTACAACTGTCTGTGAATGTGAAATAGAATTAATAGAGTATTATTGCTTCAGGCAGCTTCACAAAGGTAAAAAACATGAAGCCGGAATTGATAATGTCTCCTTGATAGCATTTTAGAGTCTAGATTAGACTGTACTATTTGCACTCTGTGATTGGGAATTTCTTATTTTGTTAAGTGCAAAATGTTTCCAAGTGTTTTATTCTTCTGTGTACCAATATTTGCTCTGTACTTGATACATAAAGTCTCTCAGAAATCAGAGGTGTATTTTGGTGTGACAATACCACTCACCTTTGTGCTTTTTTATTTATTTATTTTTTTGTAGTGGAGGTAATAACAAATGTGGCTATTCATCAACATCGTCATAACAGCTGTAGATACACAGTAGTGAGGTCCATAAGCGACTGATGTTTGAAATTCAAACACTGTACTGTACATATATTATAACTTTCAGTTCAACAATAAAACCATTGTTAATTCCTGTCGAGGTCACGAGCATGTTAGTGTGAGTGAATAGTCTTAAGTCGTACACAGGCGCTACTGTGTGAGTGTGTATGCAGGCATGCGAATGCACTCCACAGCAGCTGACATCTCACGAGACTTGGGGTGGGGGCAAGAAAATACATGGTAGTAGAACTAAGAGACTTGACACAGTCAATCAACACTCGCATGGTCTGTCGAGAGATCCAGTGAAAGTCAAAGAGCAACATGAATGTGAAGCTCTGTCCGAGTGCTTCATGAATTGTCTTCCCTTTTTTTATGCTTTTGTAGCAATGATGTGAAACCTTCAACTGCATGTCATTTTCATTTCCTGCTTCACACTAACAATAGTGTTTGTTTTGCTCACTACGTGAATATAATGTCTAAGAGAAAAATTAATTTCCAAGGTCCCCATTATCACTTTAAAAATATACATATATATATATATATATATATATATATATATATATATATATATATATATATATATATATAAAACCTTGGTATCCTTTTATCAGGTTTGCAAGATAATTTGGGGTGGAAATGTGCAGGATGCACTTTTTCCAAGCCTTTTTTTTTTTTTCTTATCAACATTGTAAAAAATATTCAATGTATTTATTTTTGGTAAGTGGGATTCAAGTCAAAAATGTTAATTGCAATACTATGTTCTATGTGCCCTCACTAGTCTAAACATGGCATTCTGATTAATATTGGGTCGTCTTCAGCCATCCGAGGAGGCTGACATTTTATGCAACATCGCGCCCCTTCAGTCGACTGAAATTGACAGCAGTGCTTTTGGGCTCGCATTGCAAATGTCTCGGCTCACGTCTTTTCTGGTTTTGGGAACGTGACATTTACAGATGTAGCAACTACTAAGTGCACACATCCCTGAATAATAAGACATGATCCTACATCGCAACGGCGCCCCCATCTTTAATCCACTAGTACATTCAATTCACAAACCACATAGATGTCACCCTTAAATGTCTAATGAACATAAAATTGGGAACAACAAAAAATGAATAATGATGGAAGGGCATCATCACTCACAGCCCAGCCCATTTCTAGAAAGCATTTGACCGTAAACTTGTTAAACCTTTTAACCAACTTGTTGAGGCTAAATGTGTTGGTGTAATTTTACTATTCAAAACTTGTTTTTTGTGGTCAACCTGCAAAGTGTAAGATCACCCTTAATATCCATCTTCTCCAGCACTTAACGTCAACAGGGTCATGAGTGAGCTGGATGGGCATATAGCATAATATAATAGATAGACAAACAACCATCCAAACCTTACCTTCACTCACAATTTAAAGCAGGGATGCTCGATACTACTTTTTTCTGACCAATAACAGTACAAGTACTCAAATCTTGAGCAGTCATCAATACGTTACCAAGTACAGATACCACTAGCACTTTTGATAGGTCTAAATAAAATGCCCCCCACCAAAAAAAATGCCAGATAATTTTAAAGAAATCCCTATAAAGCCCAATATAACATTTATCCTTTAAATTGCAGGAAATTAATGGCAGTTTTCTAAAAAAGGAGTCATCGGGTTATGTCGGAGTTCCGTTCCTACACTAGCGATGTAACCCGAATTTCGACTTAAGTTGTCAATAAAGTCAATATTTACATCAAAATAATTTGCATTAAAAAAAAAATCTAAAATACACTAAAATAAAAAAAAATAAAAATAAAAAGATGCTGTCCGACTGTCCGACCGAAGCCCAAGTCTTTGCCGATGTTCGTCGGTGTCTCTCCTTTCTGTGATCTTTTTATGATGTCTAGCTTCGTTTCCATGGTAATTGCTTTTCTTTTGGCTGGACCAACATTGATAGAAGACGTAGTTTTCTTCTTTGGGGCCGTGATGTGGGGGGGAAAAAAAAGAGGGCGAAAAAGCCAAAGATACTCCCACAAGTGCACAGGCGCTAGCACTAGCTAAGGGCTAAATACTCGGACGAGCAGAAAACACTGAGGGCTATATGGCGGACGAGGAGCCAAAATGGCGGACAGGGCCAAAAGGGCATAGGTGGTGTAACCATTGTAAAGTCGAAACGCCTTAGGTCGAGTGCGCTTAAGTCGATGACTCCCTTTATACTAATTTTAATTCCTCTAGTTCCTAATCGTAAACTGGCTACAAGAGGGTGGCCGGCGGTATCGGCGGCTGACACGAACACCGATACCTTAAAATAAAGCCGGAGCCAATACGATACCTGGTATTAGTAGTCATCCATCCCTAATGTAACCTGTAGGCAGTATTGTGACCCGTTTTGGGCTTTTTGGTAGTTCTGATCAAGTCATTTCAAAATAAGATACTTCCTACGGGCTACAGTATGCATTTAATAAACCTAGCATGCATGGAAAGCTGGAATAGTGGGAGAAAACCTAAGCATTGGAAGAACAAGAAAACTCCACACAAAGTCCAGAGCTGAAATTTGAACCTTGAAATTCAGAATCGTGAAAAAGACATGACGACATACTGTCCAGATTTCCACTTATATTAAAGACTGAGGATGGAGGACTGGTAGATGAGTGGTTTGCACATCTGCCTAACAATTGTGAGTTTGGGGGTTTGAATCAGGGCTCTGGTTTTCCTTTGTGAAGTTTATATGTCCCCTGATGTTTGTGTGACTTTTCCGGGTACTGACAATAAGCGGTATAGAAAATGGATGGTTGGATGGATAGGTGAAAAAACAAGATTGTGTCTGTTGTGTTATTTGCAAAGACACAGCTACAACCTGAACAAATTATCTACTTTACAACGGTGTAAAAAAAAAAAAAAAAAAAAAGAAGCAAGAATTGGCATATCAGTTTTGATTTGATGAACTGAATCAAATTGTTAAATTTTTGTTGCATCATTGAATCGTATCGCACAAAATGTAATGGAAAAACTTGTCAAATTACCTTTTACAAGAGATGTACATTAGATATAAGTTGTTTTGATGTTGCTGGTTAATTACAATTAATTAACATACAGTAGTTTATGCATTGGAGAACGTTTGCATTTTGTTAAATATTATTAAACAAAAACACCTACAGCCTTATACTATATTGAATCAAATCGAAATTTCACTGAATTAAACCGAATCAGAAGTTATATTTTAGGATAATGTTACATCCTAGAATCGTATCATTTGACATGTATCGAGGTCAAACACCCTTACTATTTTCACATATTAAACCACACACGCACATACACGCACGCACGCACACGCAAATACCCAACTCGTAAGAGGAAGTACAGGTGTAATGTTAGTTCCCATTCATATCTTCCATTTACATTTTTGAACAGTGAACAACCATGTGCTACCAAAAATATACTGTTTGATCACATGAATGTTACATTAACGTTTAGGTACGTAAAAAGTAGTAGCTACACAAAAACATCATATCAGAGCGTGGACATTTGAACTTCAAACTTTGAATTACATTTTCTGGTTTTCATCAAGACTCACCAATTCTCAGAAATAAAACCACGCTGAACATTGATAGCAGGGTAGGAATGACCACACCGAAGAAGGTGGACAATTTCCTTGGTTGGCTCGAGTGGGCGAAACGGTGCCGGGGGATGACCGGGTGCTGCTCCGGCACCTGGCCGGTCGGAGGTGCCCCCAGCTCGGATTCATTGACGCTGGTGGAGAGCCGATAGTGGAGGAGAGGAGTCCGCTCTGTCATCTTGAAACTCCACTAGCTCCACAATCTCACGTTCTGTTTTTTTCTTTTCTTGTGTATATCCCACTGACTGCACGTCAATAAACTTTAGATCGGCAAAGTTAATCAGTGACATGTGGATAGCGAATCGGAAATTTTTTTCCTGGCTAACAACATAGCAACGCAGGAAATAAGTGTCTGGTGTGAGGGGGGGAAAAATCAAATGGTTTGCCAAGTTGAACGAACGTACCAAAGAGTTTTAAAAGTCGGGTACAAGTCTATGAAAACATCCCATGTTGGTTAATTTCTCTGCAAATCCATTTGTGGGTTATCATGTGATGCACAAACATCAAGCTACAACATTTGCTTGTACTTCCGGTTCTGCTATTCAAATTAAAAGAACACATCTACTCACAGGATGTCATTTCACTTGATTGTGCGGCAACGCATTGAACTTATAACTCTTAACTCTTGTTTATTGTCTCTGTTCTATGCTGTTTTATGTTAATTAATGGCGTGATTATTGAATGGAGCAAATAAATTACAAAAATGACAATTTCCTGGATTATTGCTATGTAGAAATCTCGCTCGACGAGAGAGTTTCATTCATTCGCATTAGGATCGCATGATATGTTCTGTTCATAGACAGTTAATTATATTTAGTATAACGGTACCCGCCCCTAAATTACTTTCCAGAACGCTGTTTGTATCTGAAAGTGTTTGTAAGCCTTTTTGTGAGAAGATGCCCCTTGGCATTGTAGATCTGGACTAGGCTTTTATTACAAAAAAAAAAAAAAAAAAAAAAACTAATAATAATAATAATAATAATAATAATACAATCAAAAACAACACGAAGAAATGCTACAAGCAAATGTGAATAAAACAATTACATTTTATGTAAGTACATTTGTGTCATTCTCCAATCACATGTACATAGCTCACTGCACTCCCGAGATGCATTCTGCATTCCGCCATCACATGCACATGCACAAATGATTTCTGAAATCCTGGACCACACTTTTGAGCCCAGAGTACAAGTCTACTCCTGCCAGATTTTATTTATTGTAAAACGTTTTAAAATACACGTCAGTTGTTTAGCTGGAGTAATAATTTATACATTGCATTAGTATTCTTACAAGATGTTATCTTCTCCTATGTTTGCTGTCCTATGCAAGGAAACAGTTCACACATGCAAATGTTTAAAAAAAATAATCTTATAAATGTATTAATATTGTGAAAAGACAAATGTGAAGAATATCACAAAAATGTAGCAGTTTATTACAAAGTGCCAAAAAGTTCCTCTGGACTGAATATATGCAACAGACCCCAGTTCCATGCAAGGGGAAAATGAATCGGTATCAGCTACATGTGCCAGAGTAAGATACCCTCTCATCAGCTCATGGCCCCTCTGGCTTCACAAGTTTCTTTGATGGATGAACCTTGTATTGCCAGAGATATGCAGATGAGCGTTTCACTGGTGCAGTCTATGCTGTTGGCTCACTCTGCTGTGTATTGGAAGAGGTTTCCCAATGTTTTCCAGCCAGCAAACAACCCCCCAATCAGACATGAGTTTTCAACTAATTTGTTGGATGAAGAGTTCACCAGAGTACAAACAAAGGTAAAGCAGACCACTCTCACCATTCAGCTGGAAACACAAAATCCAACAGGGACACTGGCCCCTAATGCTGATCAGCTGAAAGTGGTCACCCTTAACATTGGACCAGAGGAGGTTTTTGAACTTTTTTGGGAGAGGGGATCTGGAGACACTGACTAGTTTTCTGAGACTAGAAATAAAACCAGTCCCACTGACTAGTTTTCTGAGACTAGAAATAAAACCAGTCAGTACTGCAGTGATAATTTCGTAGACGAAAAATTTTCATTATAGTTTTTGTCATGAAAATTAAATGAAAACTAAGCCTTTTATTGAGACTATAACGATAACTAAATTTGACTGGCAATTCCATCCATGACTAAAACAAAAATGAAAACAACCCAGTGACAAAAATCCACACAATCCAATCAGAAGTGCGGGTTGGAGAAAAGAACCACTCAGAAACTGTTCAGTGTTCACTGCACTTTATTTAATGTTCAAACGTGTTTACATTCATCATGTAGCTGTAAGATTCATCTCAAGCAATTATGCACTTTTTTTTTTTATTTAGGTGAAAACTAATAGAGACACCATTGTATTCAATGTGTCTTGCATGCGTGTTAAACTACAGAAGACAAATAGGTGTGCTATAATTTCCTGTATAAAAGTTGAAATGTGTGCTGAAGGAAAATATCGAAAAAACTGTCAATTTTGTCGAGCAAAATTGCTCTTTTTTTGTTGACTAAAATTGGATTAAAACTACAATCAGATGACTAAATTATGACTAAAACGTTAATTCATTTCAGTCAAAAGACTATAAAGTAAATTAAAATTTCTTGTCAAAATTAACACTGCAGTACTAACTGATTTTCTGGGTCACCTTCACAATATAAAATAGAACATTGATAAAATAAGGAAATCCATTTCTCCTGCCTGTACATTAAAATAATTTAACTTCCTCTGTAATGTTCCTGTTTCTCTACCTACCTGCCTGCTCTCTGGTTCCTCAGTCTCTGCAGGTAGGTGGAGTCTCCAGCGATGCACCTGCTGGTGGTTTCAGTCAGCCGGGTATTTAAGAACCTCTCTAGCAGAGGGAGGGTGCTGGAGTATTGTATGTTGTTTGCCTCAATTGCCTTGTAAGAATCCTGTAGTATTCCTGTTTTTTTTCTATTAGTTAGCTTGTGTCTTCCATACTTATCAGCAACAAAAAAAAAAAAAATCTATTTCTAATCTTGTCTTGTCTTGTTAGCTCCCATTTGGCATGTCTGTTTTGGGTCTTTTATTGTGACTCATCCACCACTTTGGCTTAGTTTGGGGTATTCACTTCAATTCAATTCATCCCTATGTCAATATTTTATCAATGTCACTTTTTGTCCCATTTGTCTGAAGTATTTCATATGTTAAGATGCTCCCTTTGTTCATGAAATTCTCTGATGTCAATCTCACAGAGTCTATGTTGGGGCCAGTGTCTAAATTTTAGACAACACTGGGGCACTTCCTGTGTGCCATCAAAACATCCAGGAAGTGCCCCAGTGTTTGCCTGAAATCTGAAATCTAAGTTGTTGTTGTTTTAAATTAATTATTGTTCCCATTATAATTAATGATCAGAATATCTGCGGGAGTGTGGAAATTGGATTATGTGATGGTACCTGACTGTGATTTCCAGGATTACAGCAGACACGATTAATATTCCAAGCCTCAAGATCACTTACCGTGTCACAAACAACCGACACTTTTTAGTAACAATAGTAATAGAAGTCTGAATATATGTTCCATTCATGGAATGTTGTCTTGGAATGTTTTGGCTGGCCTCTTAGGAAAAATTGCATTGCTTTTTAAATAGACGAGCACATGCACACGTAGGAGAACACATAATCTTGTGTGGCTGTGCTTCTCAATGGGAAGGGCTGTTACCGTAGCAACACCAAGCAGTAAGTGCCTTTTCAAAGGCTGGTCTACCCTGTCTCGACCACCCCCCTTTTCTCTTTTATCAGCTCTCAATCCATTCTACATAATGCAGCCACAGCATTTAGGACACAACAGAGTTAGCGCAACATGGGGATTGCGTCTTTTTATCCTCCAGGCTGTCAGTGTGCTTTTGGTCTTAACGAGAAGAGTGAATTTTGTCATTTTTTTTACTGCAGCAGGATATCTCTAAACACCACATCTGCATCCGGGCGGATGTCTTCCTAACAAAAGGATGAGAAGCTGTTCACCGAAGCCTGAGGCCTTGCCTTCTGAAGAGCATAATTGGATACAGACAGTCACACTTTCAAACAGTAAATGAAATGATTGTATTTTTGTTATGTTATTGCTTTTTTACTCATAAACTCAAAGTAAAGCCCAAATGACAAACATCAGATGTGAGGAAGCAATTTCATTCCGGCACAGTTGACAGAAGAAGAAATGAGGCCATCTGAAAGGATGGGAAAACATTTGTTTAAGCATCAAAATGTCAGGACTGACCTTTGGTCCCAGAGACAAGAAACAAATTGAAGGAGATAAAAACCATGCTGAGCCGTTTGAGGAGTTCTCCAAATGTCCAGCTTGTAAAAGAAATAATGAGGATCTCTTAATCCTGCCATGTTCTCACACCATGTGTACTCACTGTATAACAAGGGAAGGGGAGAAGAGGTCAGGTCAGTCTCCGCGCTATGATTGGAGCACACGTGTCTGTTCAGTGTTGTGTCCATTATGTCTGTATGATGTGGAGCTTCCCTGTCGGACATGGTCAACTGCTCTATCCTGTCTCCCAAAATATCCCACTTTTAAACCTGGTTGCGTCAGACGAGAGGGAGCATCTGAACCACACCCACCACCATCATCACGTATACAAGTAAGAGTTGTCACTTTTCGTGAATTCATTGAACCACTTTTATTATACTTACTGTCAAACTTCTTCCACTTCTACTGTGAAATTCAGGGGTCCTCCCATCCTTTGGCG
Organism: Festucalex cinctus; assembly: GCF_051991245.1. Classification (NCBI taxonomy): domain Eukaryota; kingdom Metazoa; phylum Chordata; class Actinopteri; order Syngnathiformes; family Syngnathidae; genus Festucalex; species Festucalex cinctus. Next base: position 23,960,535 of record NC_135423.1, on the reverse strand, counting down.
GTGTATGAAGATACAGCACAAAGTGAGTGTCTTATTTAATGAGATCCAATGCAAGAGTTTCCTCAGAAAGCATCCTTTCTTCACATAGTTTAATTGACTGGGAGATGAGTTAAAAATGTGTTAAATGTTGTTTAGGGTGTTGTAGAATTGCACATTATAACAAGGTATTTTTCTTATGGAATAGGTTTAAGAATGTTTTTATATTCGGTTGAACCTCTGAAGTTGAATGAACCTGTTTTGTAAATAAAAAAATAAAAAAATAAAAAACATTTTGGGGAAAATAACACTTAAATTGCACAAAACATGAACCAAGTTCAAATCAGTGGCCAACTTATTTTTACAATTGTGTGACAGCTGAGGAAAAAAGCTGATCATTCGACTAATTCATTACACTTTGGTCACTATGGGTAAGAGAAGAGTATGGCGGTTAAATTGTTTTTACGGTTATGTGTTCAATGCTTCAACAAAGAACGATGTCTTAAGATGATAACAGTTTGACCCTGGAACAATTTTTTTTTTCAATTCCATCATTTAGGCTACTCTTGTTTTGTTTGTGCTTTTTTGTTTTTGTTTATGAGCTAATCAGAGGCCAATGAGCCACGTTCCATTTTCTCAGGGCCGGCCCAGGCTAGAGGCGAGCTAGGCGGTCGCTTAGGGCGCCATCTTGTGGAGGGGGCGCCAAATTGCAGAAAGGGAAAAAAAATAACATTTAAAAAACACAAACACAAAAAGCCCTCCCCCCCTCTCGTGTTTTCTAGCATAAAATGTTATATAGCAAATATATTTTATTGAGTTCCTTTTTTTTTTTTTTTACTTCTATTTCAAATAAATGACTGTGAGTTCACGACCTGCTGTCCTGGCGCCCTGAACCTGACCCGCTGCTGCCGCTTACAATGAATGAAAGGTAGGGGGAGGGGTCGTATATCATCTCAGAGTGTAGTGGCAGCACTTTAGAACGATAGATAGATGGTTGGCACACTTGTGTTGTTTCTACATTGACATCGACAACAATGAAAAGGTCCAAGCCTTCAAGTGCTGCATTAAGAAAGCGGCGAAAGGAGGAGGAGGAAAAACGGGCCCAGGGTAGAGGTATGTATGTCAGTCAATCATCATTGTTTATAAAATAAACACAAAAATAGCGTTAGCTTCTTAGCTTGCTTGTAACTTGTTTACTGCACCATATACATCCATGCTAGTAGCTACTTTGCACACAAGAGTGGGGCAACGCTTGCTGAGTTTAAACTAAAACAGCCAGTAAGTCCAGATACCTGCGAATGGATTTGCACAAGTCATTGTTTCACATAACCACATTAATTTATAAATTTATTGAAAATAAGATTTATGTGCTGGTTTAATGTAAACATCGATATAGTAAATGCATTTTTTTTTTAACTAGATGCGCTGAGAAAATATTTGCAGCCACAACAAACACCTGCAGAAGCTGTGGTAAACAATCCTTCAGTGTCATCTTCACCAAAGGCTACTGAATGTAAGTGCATGGATGGTGCATTTAATACAAACAGCCATAATTTCTGACATTGTATTCTATCATAATGCAAATGGATTTGTTTTCCCTGCTTTAACACCAAAATAATTTGAAGTGATGTATTTTGTTTAATGTACAGCTGAAGCAACAGCCAGTCAAGCACCAATCAGCAGTACTTTGAGTGACACAAAGCTCGATCTTCTAGATCCAGGTGACTATTTCAGTTATATCAGCTATTGCTGCATCATGTACAGTGCTCAGCATATATGAGTATACCACCTTTGAAAAATGTAAAGATTTTGTTCAATATCTCCCCGCGACCCTTGGGAGGAATAAGCGGTAAAGAAAATGGATGGATGGATGGATGTTCAATATCTCAATAAACATAAGAACAATTTCCAAAATATTGACAAAATGTTTTCTGTAGAATACGCACTTCACTCACAACATGAAAGTAAGGTTGTAATAGGATGCATAGATTACAAAATCTTCAATTTAATCAAATTAACTAATGCAAAAAAAAAAAAAAAAAAAAAAAAAGCAACCCACAACAAAAATACTGAGCCCCGAAAGTGACATGGGAGAAGAAAAAAAAACCTAAATGTTTCTCGTCCGAATGAGAAACTTTCTCGTCCGGACGAGAAACATCACCTGCGAGCGGGAACTAGGAGAGCTCGCTTGTGGCGGCGGACGGTAGACCACTGTTCAACTTGCTTTCAATTCGTTTTAAATGTCTCTCAGACACAACATAATGGTGCCGACTTGCAAGTAATGCAGCAATGTCCTTATAATAAAGTCCCAGGTGAAAATAGAACCTGACTAGGTCCTGTGCTATCATTTTCACACATGAACACAAACTGAAATGTAGTCTCCCACGCGAGTATGCTGGTTTCTCGTCCGGACGAGAAACTTTCTTGTCCGGAGGAGAAACTTTCTCGTCCTCGTCTGGACGAGAAACATTTATTTATTTATTTTTCTCCCATGTCACTTTAGGGGCTCCGTACAAAAACGACTACATCTAGTATTTTCTATGAGCTCCATGACAGTTATGGGTAGCAACATGTCTGCTAGGCCTGGAATTAACAAGCCTTTTTCTCGGGGTCTACTTATTTGTGCAATATGTACTCTAATAAATTAAAAAAAAAAAATATGTCAAGCATGGAACTTTTAGTTTTTCTAGAGGAGAAAAAACTTAGAGAAATCTATCCCAACATGTGGGTAGCACTCAGAGTGGCCGCTACCATACCAGTGACTGTAGCATCAGCTGAGAGATGCTTTTCCAAGCTTAAACTAATAAAAAACTATTTAAGGTCTACCATGTCACAAGAACGGCTAACTAGACTGGCACTTATCAGCATCAATCAAGAAGTATCCAGGCAGCTATCCTTTGACGCACCAATTGATGCCTTTGCTGCAAGGAGGTCCCGGCGTGCACTATTTTAAGTATTTGCCATTATGTTCCTAAGTTATTTAGTGAAGTTTTTTTGCACACTATTCACATTATCTGTGAATCACCTTATTGCCAAAGTTTTACGATATATCAAAGTTTGTATATTGATACATTTACTATTTTTTGTATCTTACACAATTATTAATGTACATAGTGAAAACATTTTGCAAAAATTGCAATAAAAAGTTGCATTGCATTGTACTTCTGTTATTTTTCTTATTTTTATTTGTTTGTGGAATTTGGTATTTATTGTGTGGTGTGGTATTAAATATAATATATCTATAAAAAAAAATGTTGTGTTTTTTTTTTTAATGGGATTGGGGGGGGCTACCATGTACATTTTCGCCTAGGGTACCAAATCATGTAGGGCCGGCCCTGCATTTTCTTGAAAAGATGCAACAATTGTTGAGCCAGCGCTACATGAACGGAGTATGGCAAGGCCACCACACATCCAGAAGATGGTGCTGTTCCCTCTTTTCAAGGTGTATTCTAGAAGTTCAACACAGATCACCCATTCATTTAGTAGTCCAAAGGCACAATTGTTCAGGTTTTTTAATTATTACAAATGATTTTTGTTGTCTGTTTGACATATATTGAAGACAGAGGAAATTCTATCAAGATGTCTAAATTGGCCAGCACCACCAAGTTGTAATGAAGATAAAAGAGCTGTATGTAATATTAATTACCATTTCTTATCATGATGGTGTGGTTTTCAAAAGCAGGATATTGAATTCATAGTATTTTACCAGGGATTTTATTCATGTGCCAACATGGTGAACTAGCACATCTGCATCGAAGCTCTGAGATCCAGCGTTCAAATCTTGACTCTTTATGCGGCATTTGCATTCTCTCCCCATGCATGGAAGAGTTATTTTCCCCAGGCCCTCCAATACTACAAAAGCATGCGTCACGTGATAATTGAAGACTGTTGATTGGTGCGAATGTTTGTCTGTATCTGATTGACTGGCGACCAGTCGGGCATGTGCCTCTTGCCCAAAATCAGCTGAGATCCTCACCTGCTCACTTGTGACCCTAAAGAGGACAAGCGACGTAGAAAATGGATGGATGGATGGATGGATGGATGGGTAAAAAAAAAAAAAAAACTGCCATAGTTTGGCTTTAGCCACAGGTGCTTCTCGTAATGACCTCGTTGACTTGAGCACAAGCACCTGCAACTAAAGTCAAACTGTGGCAGTTTTTTTATTTTCTGGATCTGGATTTTCCCTTCTCGGCTGTTGTGGAAACAGCTCATCATCTACCGTTGTTATTAAATGCAGGTTCTAGTGCTTGCAGTTTCACCGTATCACCAGCTGAGGGCAATGTAGAACTGCAGGAGGAGGCGATGGAGCAGTCAGTTTTTGGTAAGCAATCATGCTTCAGATTTCCAAACGTATATACGAGAGCTTGTGGACAGTCAGCATGTTCTATTGTAAAATATGCTATGTTTTCTACATTTTTTTAGGTTTACATTTCTCTCTGGACCCTGTAACAGCACCCCCTTCGCTTCATCTGTCCAACTCATCCCTCACAGTGACTTACCAAGAAGCAATCTCTCTTAGTCCCCTCCCTAACAATACCAAAAGGTCAATGATGACCTCTGACCCTGATGTAATAATGGCTTACATCCCCCAAGTTTGTGCTGATGTTATCATTGCACAGGGACAATATTACTGGGAAGTGGAGGTCTGCAACAGTTCCATCTACAAAATTGGTAAGAAGCTTTTGCCATTGATTAAACTATACTCCACATTATTATTATTATTATTATTATTATTATTATTATTATCATTATTATTATTATTATTATTATTTTAAATACAATACTTGAATTTAATTGCTTTTTTTTTAAATTTGATTTTTATTTAGGTAATAGTGCATGGTTTATCTAAAATTCATCAAACACATGTATATGTATCTGCTTGATATTATTTACACTATAGACCACCCAATTTTATCCATTCTTGGGTTCGGCAATGGCTGGGAATCGTATAACATAAAGGATCCTGCCTTGACCCCCAACTACATTCCTGTTCTTCCTGATTGGAATTTGAACATCCTATTCATGCAAAAACTAAAAATAAAAAAAATCGTGTTTTTCTTTCATTTTTCCAATAAAATCCAACAAAATAGCTATAGCACCACTTTTTGATCTAGATGATGCCTTTTATAGTTTATTATCTATTATTGATGAATATGTAGCAAAAAAAAACAAAAACAAAAAAACAGAAAATTGAAGGTTTTATTTTTCAAGAATTTTGAAGAACAAATGTCCTCCAATTCTAGAATAATCCAGGTAATCTGGCTCACAGATATCACTGAACGGTTGTGAACGACTGTTAACCAGTGTTCTGTTTTGTGAAAAAATTATTCTCACCGTGGTTCGCTTGTGCTCTATCACTTCAAACTACAACACTGTATTGTTGCAAATTTGCTGACTTTGTGTTTATTTTGACTGGCGACAGATGAATTACATATATATTATCATACAACATCATGTTTGGCGCTGGTGTGTGTGCTCAAGCATGAGCAATTATGCTCATACCCATACCCACCTCTTCCAATTGTCCTGGGACCGTGGAAGTGTAGTATTATATTTGTGTGATGAACCGCTAGTTGAAACACAATAGAATATAGTTGTTAAATTGGTCCAACGATGGTCCGGATTGAGTGTGAGTGTAGAGCTCACACTAACAGTAGACTACAAACTGGATTGGACCAGTCAATTCTGGGGTGATCACCACTAAGAAGTTGTCATGGCTGTAAGAAACCAAATTGTATTGCGACCAAGACCAAACAACCCACTAGAAAGACAGTATTATAAAGTGACAGGACCGTTTAAATTAAGAATTGCAAAATGTATGTTGGCTTTGTTAAGGCTTCAGTTATTTACTGCACACTTTTGTTGTTTCAGGTGTGAGGTCTCTGGACGGTCATGAAAACTGGTTGCTGGAAAGACAGGGTTTGTCATTTTTTACACTTTATGATGGAAGAAGGGAGTTGCTCAACACTGTCCCACCTCACATCAAAACCATTGGACTGTTTCTTAATATTGGAGGAGGCGCTCTTAGCTTTCATAACCCCGTGACCCAGGAGCACCTCGTTACTCTGCCTACCCGCTTTCGTCCGTCAGGAGTGTTGCCAACGCTGGGCCTCGGTCAGGGTTGGCTACGACTGCGTTGTGGCCTCCCCCCTCCTCTCTATGTTTTCCTCAGTAAAAACTCAGCCTATAGAGGGCCCTGTGGATCCAGTAGAGGCCGGGTGCAGAGGGATATTCCCTTCCGGTCAGTACGTAAAGTTATACAGAAGTTTGAGGAGTTGTCAGCATCAAACTTTGCTTTGAAGGCTAGTTTCGGACCACCCTGCTCGTGAGGATTCTGTGGGACAAAGGGGGCTGAGGCTGAAGAAAGGAGACATCCACTGACAGACCCACAAATACTCACAAAGGTTTGATCTATAGGTGCTATTTCAAAGGCAAATGTTCCATATTGAGGGACTTTCAGATGCCTCCTCCTACTCTCTGTGTGAACCCAGAACTATAATTGGCTCACTCCCCAGGACGTAGTTCTTTCCTTCAATCAAACACCCCCGCTGCTCTCGTCATGGTCCAGAATGAGTCCTCAATATTGTGACGTGTAAGGAAAGGGTGGGCTTTTACCAGTGTGACTTCTTAATTTAACTTTGTGTGACTGTTGTCAGACAGTAGGGGTCCTTTCACTCGCGACACATTCCCTGTACACTTGGGTGCGAGCTCCGCTACTGTAACTGTGTGCTTTCGTCCTGTTGCTCTTACATTGCTGGTATGTAAACAAGCGGTAATACTGTGTAAGCAGTGCGAGGTGAGAAGGAGAGGTGTAAGTACAGTGACACCCGCGGTGTCAACTCGGAGCGGCAAGGACAGGTGGTACCGCACATTTATCCCACGCTCTGCCTTCGATCAGACAGTAGGCTGCCTTTTCTTGACCCTTCGAAAGCCACAGGACTCCCGAAAACTTCAAAAGGGACAGCAGAGTGCAAGGGAACAGGGGGGGGTGTGAGGTAGGGAGGGGAAGAAAACAGCATGCATGAATTAAAGACAGCAGGTGTCGGTAAAAAGAAATGAGCTGAGGGAGGATTTCCCGACAGCTTTGATGCCAAGAATCCATGAAAAGATCAAATATTTTTGGCTGAGAATTCACTTAAAACTAGCACTGAGTTGCGCTGGCCACTAAATTACATTACAAGTGCTGTCAAAGCTATCAATGTTTCAACTTTTTATTTGTCTAATTGAGTTTGGAAATACATTTAAAATGGGGGAATTAATTATATAATCATTTACTTACTTATGAATAAATTATCAGTCACAAACTTTTACAGTTGGTTATTAATATTGGTAATAGACCGAATATCAGTCAACTCAAAATTGCAGAAAAACACATGATAATAAAGTTTTTTGTTTTTTTTATGTTGTGAATTTAATAAACTGCATATTATTATAATTACAAAAATAAAATATGAAATAATGATCTGGATGGTAAGAAGCTACATTAGAGTCGCTGTTTAAACAGTTGTCCTAACCTGTGGGATGCATCTTTAAAATAGTTACCAACCCTGCAGTTATTTGTTATATATATCACATAGTGTGAAAGAGGAAGTCAACCCAAAATATTTATTGACAATTTGTTCTATGCAGCCCCGCTAGTCTAAATACGGTATTCTGGTTAAAGGCGGCCATTTTGCCACTTGCTCACCTGTTTTCTGAATCTGAGCTGTGATTGGTTGTCACATGAGACCTGAGCAAGTGTAAAGCCATCTTCGGTTGGCAGCAAAGGGCAAAATGGCCGCCTCCTGAAATTGATAAAAATGGCTGGATTTTGCTGCATAACTCATATTGCACAAATGTAATAGTAATCAGAATGTCACGTTTATACTAGTGAGGATACATACAAATTTCTTGACAATAATAGGTTGACTCCCCCTTATTGTATGAGTTTATGGCCATTAATGTGTAAGGTTAAATGCTGGTCTGATTGGATGGTAAAGCCAGGGACGCAGCACAGAAGAAGTTATGTGTTGGTATTTTTGGTATGGACAAATAAAAATTCCTCAAATAAGAACAAATGGCACACTATGTTAAACGCTGATATAAAACTGCAAACAGGATGTGTTTAAAGTCTAAAGTCAGATGATTCTCAAGTCATGTCAAGTTGAGTCTTTCATAAGTTTTAGCCAAGTACCGGTAAGTGGCAAGTCCTACAATTACGGACTCGAGTTAGTTGTGACTCCAGTCCCTCACCTCTGGCAATTAGAACATCTGTCCCACTGAGGGGCGAACATTTGCGAAGGTAGCAAATGTTGTTTTCACATCAGGTTTCATCAGGGTATTCTTGAAACACTCTCTGAACGTTGTCCAACATTCTTAATGTTTTTTCTTGCTGCAAGGAAATATTGAACAGTTCAAAATGTCTAAATGTTTGCCCCTCAGTGGGATGCGGGCTAAGCAAAACAATGTTAATGATAAAACTTTGCCATAGTAATGTGATTGAAATTGAACTGCAGCCATGTCCTGTGGTCTGATGAGACCAAAATAAATGTATTCGCTGCTGGACTTCACTTTGATGGATTGGATGTACTGGCTTCTATGGATCTCACTCTGCCTTATCGATCCTTCCCTCCTTCCTCTCTTTAGTTTTTCCTCTGGGCTCTTGAGATCTCGCTAAATTTGCTGGAATTTAGAGGCTTCCGGGGTTGGCGTAAGACTTTGATTTTGTAATCATGGGGAAGGCAGGAAGTGTTTGGTCGGTGCTGGATTTCACTTTGATTTACCTTTCTTTTCTCTTTATTTCTTTTTTTTCTGACCTTTTCTCTGGTCTCCTGACCATTTAAACCTCACGACTCTGGCAAGATTCTGAAGTACCTGGTTAAGGCGAAGGGTAATGGGATATTTATAAGGTTTTAGGTGAATGAATGAGTATAAATTTATACGTATTTGCACGCACGCACGCGCACGCACGCAAACGCACACACGCAAACGCACGCACGCACGCAAACGCATGCACACATACACAAAAAAAATAAAAAATAAAAAATAAAAAAATAAAAATAAAAATAAATGTATTCGGTTCAGATGGGGTCAAACCTGCGTGGCTGTTCCCAGTTGAAGAGTGCAAAGACAAGTGCATTTTGCTCCAGTCAAGCACTGTTGTGTGAGTGTGCATGAGGCTGCATGAGTAGTGTCTTCACTGGGGGTTATCAGTGCATTGAGGGAACTGACATACTGAACGACATACTGAAAATGAGGGCCGCAGGATAGTGACCCCAAACACCCCTTGACAATGATAACTGTCTTGCAAACAGTGTTGATTTTGATAAGAAATTTGAAATTAGTTTTAGTTATAGTCTTTTGACTAAGATTAATTTAAGTTTCAGTCATAATTTAGTCATCTGATTGTATTTTAGTTTTAATCCAATTTGAGTCTATGTAAATAAAGAGCAATTTTAGTCGCCGAAATAAATAAAGAGCAGTTTTAGTTTCGTTTAGGATACTTTTCTACTTTTATATAGAAAATGATAACATACCTATTTGTAACTGTAGTGTAACACGCAAGACATATTTAACACAACAGTCTTTATTAAACTTTGTTTCAATTAAACATGTTGAACTGACATATGCTGTCTTTAAACTTAGTTTGGACACGAAGAGAGGAGGTAGGACTCAGACACAGGTATAAATTTGCCCAACAAGGCTGCAGCTTTGACTGGAAACTCAAATCGCCTCTTAAAGAGGGAAAAAAGGCTGAACAAAAAGAGCTCCAAACTGGAGATACCAAAAGGGCACTCAAAAACAGGGACAACAGAAAGCGCTCCACTAGGGAGGAAAACAAGGGGCAAACTAAGGGCGCAAGACAAGGCAAAACAAGGCAAGGCAAAGCATAAAACAAGGACTGTGGTACGAGGGCTGTGAGGACACTTCCATGCACTGAGATGTGACACTTCGGCAACTGAGGGGAGAATGCAAGTGGCTTTTATTGTCTGGGTTGATTGGTAGCAGGTGGTGATGATCATGGGTGGGGACCGGTAATCAGTGAACTGCAGGAAGGGCAAGTGACCTGGGGTGAGAGGGGAATCAGAATTTCAGGGTAAAACAGGAAACATGGTTGTAAAAATAAAAGCATGGGCCGTCACGCCGGTGGCGGCGTGACAGTACCCCCCCTCAACGGCCGGCTCTTGACGGCCCTTCAACACAGAAAGTCCAAAAACAAGGGCGGGCGGAAGGGGGCACGGAGGTGGGAACACGGCCCACCCATCCGTCCCAGACAAAAGGTAGTTCAGGAGGGCGTCCACGACGCCAGACGAGAGTCCCGTCGGGACCGTTCAGGATGTTCCTGACAAAACTCCTTTTTTGTTTAACGAAGGATCAGATTCGGAAAGTACCACGGGAATCTCGTGGACCGGTTTGACTTGGTAGACTTGGCAAGGCGTGGCAAACGTGGCAGACTTGGCGTGGCAGGCTTGGCAGACCTGACGAGGCTTGGCAGGCGTGGCAGACTTGGCGTGGCAGGCTTGGCAGACTTGGCGAGGCGTGGCAGGCTTGGCCGACCTGGTGTGGTATGGTAGACTTTGGCGAGGGCGGCTTTGGCGAGGACGGCTTTGGCGAGGACGGCTTTGGCTTGGGCGGCGTGATGCAGAGACTTGGCGTGACTTGATGCAGAGACTTGGCGTGGCTCAGGGTCTTGGGGCTGCGCCCGGCGAGGCTCGGGGGCTTGAGGCGGTGCCTGGCGAGGCTCGGGAACGAGAGGTTCAAGAGTCAACTGGTTGACTGCGGCTGAGAATGCGCTGGTCGCTGGTTGGTCCAAGACGTGATCCATACAGTCCTTTCCCCATTCCAGTACGTTCCCGGAGTTCCAGTCGATTCGGGGGTTGTGTTGACGTAGCCAAGGGTGTCCCAGAACCAAGGTGGGTGACGAAGCTTGGATTACATGGAAACGGAGGTTATCGATGTGTTGTCCAATTCGTACTTCTAGGGGTTCGGTGATATGGGTGATGCAAAAGAGTTCCTTGCCATTAAGCGCTCTGGCCTGGACGGTTAGGGGAAGGGGTTCGGTGGTGGCCCGTAGCTGTTTCACGAGGCCCCAATCCATGAGGCTCTCGTCGGAACCGGAGTCGATGAGGGCTGGCAGGTCTATGGTCATAGCATGGTGGCTTATCCGGACTTGCGTGATTCTTTTAGTCTTAGCAGGACGGGGTGACGGGAAACTCACCGGTGGACCTCTTTTCACGGTGCAAGATCCCACCAGATGACCAAGTTCACCCCATAGTAGCAGCGGCCTTCTTGGCGGCGACGCTGTCGCTCCTCGATGGTTAGCTGGGTCCGACCAAGCTGCATGGGTTCCTCTTCATTTCCACTGACCTCCCTTGCGGTGGATGACTGGGGAAATGCATATCTTGAAGACTTACTTGCCAGTGGATGCTGGTCCCGAACCAGGTATCCTTTGGAGTCCGCTGCTCTGCTTGAGCTCCCGCCTCCGATGATCAGTGCGGATGGCAAGCGAAATCAATGAGTCCAGGTCGCCGGGTAAATCACTTGGAAGCAAGAGTTCCTACATGGAGGTTGTGAGCCCCTTCAAAAAGTGGTCAAAGAGAGCTGTGTCGTTCCAGCCACTCTTGGCTGCTAGAGTTCGGAATCGGATGGCGTAATCATTAACCGATTCTCTGCCTTGTCTGAGATAGCTGAGTTCTCGCGTCTTCTCTCGATCCATGTTGACTGGATCGAAAACTTGGCGGAGAGTCATGCAAAACCCGGTTGCGGTTGAGCAGGTCGGGGAGTTTCGTGCCCATTCCGCGGTGGCCCAGTCCCTGGCTCGTCCAGTCAGGTGCGAGATCATGAAGGCCACGCGGGAATGGTCTGTTGGAAAGGCCTGTGGTGAAAGTTCAAAATGGATATCACATTCAGTCAGGAATGCCTGGCAGTGTCCTGGTTCTCCCAAGTAACGCTCCGGGGGAGCCAGTCTCAGACCTACTCCGGCCAATGCTGGAGTTGTGGTCGGTGGTTCAGCGGTGGTTTCCTGTCTCGTGGCGGGTAGCGTGGAGTGTTGCAGGTGGCTCATCAGCCCCTGCACCTGTCCAGCAAGTTCACCTATCCGGGTGGCCATGGCTTGCTGGATCTCCTCCAGGTGCGACAAGCGAGTGGCCTGCCTCCGCAGTGCGGCCTCCAACTTATCTGCTGAGTCCATGCTGGCCGAAGTGTACTGACACGACGAGAGGAGGTAGGACTCAGACGCAGGTATAAAGTTGGCCAACAAGGCTGCAGCTTTGACTGGAAACTCAAATCGCCTCTTAAAGAGGGAAAAAAGGCTGAACAAAAAGAGCTCCAAACTGGAGATACCAAAAGGGCACTCAAAAACAGGGACAACAGAAAGCGCTCCACTAGGGAGGAAAGCAAGGGGCAAACTAAGGGCGCAAGGCAAGGCAAGGCAAGGCAAGGCAAGGCAAGGCAAGGCAAGGCAAGGCAAGGCAAGGCAAGGCAAGGCAAGGCAAGGCAAGGCAAGGCAAGGCAAAGCATAAAACAAGGACTGTGGTACGAGGGCTGTGCGGACGCTTCCATGCACTGAGATGTGACACTTCAGCAACTGAGGGGAGAATGCAAGTGGCTTTTATTGTCTGGGTTGATTGGTAGCAGGTGGTGATGATCATGGGTGGGGACCGGTAATCAGTCAACTGCAGGAAGGGCAAGTGACCTGGGGTGAGAGGGGAATCAGAATTTCAGGGTAAAACAGGAAACATTGTTGTAAAAATAAAAGCATGGGCCGTCACGCCGGTGGCGGCGTGACAAGTTTTTGTTGGGCTCTAGATTAGGATCCCAAAAACGCAGGCACAAATAAGAGTTTTAACACTTTATTCGCATAACATCAAGAGGCGTAGAACAAACCTGACTAGACGAGAAACAACAAGAATGTATCAAGAATCACGAGACGCTAAGCTAACTTGGGCCGTGGAGTTGCACAGAGGAACAGAGGTAATAATCCAACCAAAACATACACATCTCAGACAAGCTTATATAGACAACGAATCGATCTGATTGGTTGTGGCTAGACATGTGGGTAGCAAGACTGACATGGAATTATATGATTGGCTGTTGACCAGATAAAGAGATTAAAGATTCTTGACATCACATAGTTTCTGACATCACATAGCGTCTTACCAGTTGAAACTAGATGCTGGTTGCATCAGTTCAAAACAGACACGTGACCTCAGTTCAAAACAGTCACTTGGCCACATAGTCATGACCCAAACATAACCCTTGCATGATCCAAACATAGCCCTGTCATGCCCTTGCATGACCCAAACATAACCCTGGCATGACCCAGTCATGACAGTACCATGACCCAAACATAACTCTTGCATGACCCAAAAATAACCCTGTCATGCCCTTGCATGACCCAAACTTAACCCTGACATGACCGAGTCATGACAGTTTACACCTAAATTAAAAAAAAAAGTGCATGAATGCCTTACATTAATCTTACAGCTGCACAATTAATTGAAACATGTTTTAACATTAAATAAAGGGGGGTGAACCGTTTCTGAGTGGTTCTTTCCTTTTTCTAATTCGATTTTGTGAATTTTCATCACTGTGTTGTTTTCGTTTTCGTCATTGACGAAATTGTCAGTCAATTTAGTTATCATCGTCATTTCATTGAATGGCTTCTATTTTAGTTAGTTCGTTAGTTAGTTAGTTAGTTAGTATTTTAGCTTTAGTTTCATTTTCATCTGAAAAACATTTTGTGATGAAAAATATGACAGAAATTTTTCGTCTAATAAATTTCACTGCTTGCAAAAAGACTAGGTAGGGGTTAACTTGTAGACTGTCCAAGCATGCCTCCAGATCTAAACCTTAAGCATCTGTTGGCATCCACAAAAAAAGGTGGAAAACAAACAAACAAAAGTGGCAAACAAAAGGCTCAAGATCTCTGACATCCATCAGCTCTGTCATGTTTTCAATGAGGAGAAAATAATAGTAGCCACACACACTTTGCACCCAATTTGGACATTTCACAATTTGGTGTGCTCACTGTTGTTGCCAGCAGTTTAGAAATCATTGGCTAAATATTTTGAGAGGACAGTAAATTTACTTTATTTAAACTGTGCAGCAACTGTTCATTTTTAATTTCTTTTTTTACGATGTCTATTTTCACTTGGACAGTTTTATTATGTGAATGCCATTGTTGTTAGTGGCAGTGTTTTTGCTGTTTAAATTAAATTACAGCGCAACAATATGATGAACAAATGTTTATTTTAAATGAAAAGTTAGTGTTGAAAAACAAGAAGTTGGTTTTGGCCAGTTATCAACTCCACATCATCCAGTTTGCGCACATACCAGCAGACTGGATAATAGCCGATGAGTCAATTGGGCTCTTATTAGACTGTCGCCTCTACCGCCATTTATCAGCATGACTGTGTGTTGATGTTTCACGCTAAGCTTACTAAAATGTGCGTGTGCCGTGACCACTTTTGGTAAAGTGCACTTCTATCAGCTTTAGGAAATATGCAGAAAATTGTGTGGAAGCACTTTCACTTACGTAAACAGAAATTAGACCAACCTGAGGCACTGCGTGATTCACAGGGTTGGGGGTCGAAAAGGTCAGGGATGCTTATTGTCCTGAATGAATGGATATCAATTTCATTTGAGAACTTGATTTCAACTTGGGACCTTGAGTATGGATTCAATTTTATGTCAATAATGTGTTGTTGTTTTTTTCTTTTCATTTTTCAGTACTGTTCACAGTCAGATCAGATCAACAAATTCAAACTAACTAAAGCCAACATGTAGACAACAATGGAAGCAGATCATCTAAATATTAAAATACATGAAAGACGTAAAGGTCTCTTTTTTTTTCCTTTTTTTTTTCCTTTTTTTTTTTTACATACAGTAAAATACATTTAGACTTAAAGCATGGGCAAAAGTAGACTTTAATCAACAATCAAAACTTTCATTTTGAATTTTCAAATCGGAAAGAGGCATCCTTCTTTCTGTCTTAATATGTCATGATCTCTTATTAATGAATTTAATTTTCTGTTATCAGTGTTGCTCATGGCAACTAATGCATCTAATAGTCTCCTTTCCAAAGGTGTGAGACTTCCCCAACACGCAGAATCAGACTGTTGATTTGAAGATAGCTAATTACCTCCAATATAGTTGCAAATGCCACAGATCTCTACCTAAGGTCATACTGGACACACGCTTTTCAATTCTGAACAAAATTATGCCCCCCCCCCCCAAAAAAAAACAAACAAAACAAAACCAAAAAACAAAAACAAACAAACAAACAAAAAAAAACACATTTGCTTAGCATTCAAATTCTACCACCACAGTGAAGCAGGCTGGAGCAAGTCATTGACTCTAAGGTGAGCAATTAGGGCATGCTTTCAATAGGAAAATCACGAGGGTGAAATGGTTTTTTTATTTTTTATTTTTTATTTATTTTTATTTATTTTTTTATATACACCTGTGGGTCAAAAATTACCCAAATTGGTCAAAACTGGACCAACCCAACTTTTTGATTTTTAAAATTTTTGATTCATAATCCCACCAAGCAACCTATTTTTGCCGTGTTTTGTGGTTTATTCGTTTGATCCAACTGTTTGGTTACAACTGAAATATGAATCTATATGAGCTTTTTGAATGACTTTATTCAACGCATTGGGTCAAATTAAATAATAACCCACAAACCTGGTTTGTTGGGTTGTTTTGTGGGTTATTCAATTAACCCAACAATTTGGGTCAAATGAATAACCCACAAAACAACAATTAAACTGGGTGAAAAATGAACCGACCACCTTCTTGAATTATTTAACCCAAAGAGTTGGTTTAAAAAAAACAAAAAAAACAAAACAAAAAAAAAAAACACAAATCAGCCCAATTTTCTGTATGTTTTGGGGGTTATTTATTTGACTCAACTTTTTGGGTTAGTTGAATAACCCAAAAAGTTGAGTTGGTCCCTTTTTGACCCAATTTGGTTTATTTTTTTACCCAACTGTTTTTAGAGTGTATGATTATGACTTTTATTCTGAAAAATATATATTTCTTTCTGAAGTACACTATACTTTACTTGTTGTCAGTATGGGCATAATTTTGTAAACTGTTCTATGGACAATTACACTAATTTTATATCCCCATTACTAAAGAGTGTAAATTTTAGCATTTGTTGAAGCTTCACAGTTATCTAAATCATTTGTTAAGGAGGTTGAACAGCAGCATCACTGGGGGCGAGGGAGGCGGGGCCTATAGAAATCGCACGAAACAAAAGTCCACCTTTTTTGGTCTAAGTTTCGACTGTGTCTGTAAATCGATGCCATTTGTATGAATAAACATCGCCTCTGCAAGACTTCTACAATGTGCATATTGAGGGAGGAAAGGCCCCTTCGCTTCTTTCCGCTGCAGAAGCAGCGCCAACATTAACTTTACAAGTGAGCGGCACGCCTCTTATTACCATCATTATTGACAATCAGCATCACAGTGGCTGGAAAGCAACATGCGCCTCTTGTTTGGGCGCCGCGTCATTTTGCTCACCGCCACATCTTGTTTTCACTGATATGCAACGATGCGGTTGGATTAACAACAGTGGCTCCTGTTGTGGGAAAACTGGGGGCCAATTTATCTAATGGGCTTAATCTTAACATTAAAAACGGGACGTGACATTACGCCGTGATCTTATCCAATCTAGTCAGGAATGCATTCCAGGCAAATACGTGCGGATGCATGCCTCTTTAGTGTCTCAAATGAAGCATTCATTGATTAAACTTTTTTTTGTTTTTAACTTCTACTTCTCACTGACATCTTTGCGTTCTATATGTCACACATTGCACCAAAGTTATACAGCTTGGGATAGGGAACAGGTGGCGAGTAAATCTGGAGGATGGGGGGTAGGTGGTCGCGCATCTGCCAGGCTATTATAACTCATGGCTTTAATATTCACACCTCCAAACTGACCAGCAAACAGGATGCGGTCCCAAGAGGCCGCTGCGTAATCAAGTGAGTCAGCTTGGGGGAGGAGACGTTAATTGATTGTGTGAGTGGCCACACCGTTAAACAATCCGTACTAATGGCAAACGTCTGTCAGACACCGGCAAATACACAGCGCCGTGAGAGAGTGAGTGTGTATCCATCCAATGGAACCATTACGCACTATTATGGATGCGTAACCGCCCACGCACGCGCGCAAGATAATGTTCTTCTAATGGCCACGCATTTCCGCCTGGAAATGTAAATTATCATACTGTTACAATCGAAGACTGCAGTATTTATTTTAAACTTAAAAACATGAACTGGACTGACTCCAATACACACACTTGTCCCAGTGCTCCCAATTGCTTGGCTTTTTGTGAACGCTCCAATGAACAATTTAGAATGCCGTCTGCCTATATGAATGACTGTGTGCGGGAGAAAAGCGTCGCTTAGCACCCTATAATGAAGTGCAAACAGCCCATCATCGGCTCTCATTGCTGGGGAAAGGGGGGGGGGGGTTGCTGCGTGAATTCCCACACCATGTGGGAAGTGACTCCCGCAGGAGACGTTATGTGACATATGCATTCAAATAACACCTTGCGCTCACACCTCTCTCGGCGCTTTTGGCCACAGGAAAAAATATACGATTGGATGTGACACGTTCAAGACACTTGAGACGAGAGTTGCTCGTGGAAATATATTTCCCACAGTCCCTGCACGAGAAATGTGGGAGTATGGAATGTTGAAATATGCTAAGGCAGTAAATACTCGGCTGAAAAGTCGTTTACTGATTTGAGTTCAATTTTGTTGCCACAAATAATACATTCATGAACATTTAGGGTTTGATTTAAATTAAATTTCACGTCCAAAAATGTCCTGCTGATAAATAGTTTTTGGCATGCGTTCACTCCAATTAATGACATCACAGCACATGGGATTTTAAATGGAAGTGTCCAGGTTTGAGTTCTCGGTGAAGCCAAAAGAAACAATTGAAGGAAAAAGCTATCGAGACATCCAGTACAAATTGAAAAGCGTTGTTTTTAGCTATTCCAAATATTTTCATTCGTTTCTGTTAAGTCACTTATGGTCTGAGCAGTTGGAGTAGGTGGAGGTTCAACCGACTAAAAACACACATGACTTTTCACAAAACAGTACACGATTTGGAAAATGTTCATCTCGTTCTATTTCCTTGGGATTTTTTTTGTATGTTTTTGTCTTGGGGAGTTGTTATAAAGTATACAAATATATGAGGTAATAGTGCATAAGCCATATTTGACATATATTTTCTAAATCGCAATTCATGGAATAAATGTGTCTCATAGGGGCCCCTAGTGGTGGAGGAGGGGGGGGGCTCCAATTGGTAATCCAGCCTTGACCCACCCCCATCACCCATCCCACCTATTATCTGCCCCCCTTCTCTTCCCAGCCGGTGGCTGCTTCAAGCTGTCAGGGAAGCAGGCTATAAAAGTGAGAGGGACACCACTTTGGGAGGTTCTGGTCCACACTGTACTCAACTTGAGATCACTTGAGACCTGTGTTTGCAAAACTATTGGAAAATTGGTCTTTTTTTTTCATTTTTTGGGGTTGAAGAATCTCGCGGTCTGAACCCAAC
The DNA here is from genome assembly GCF_051991245.1 of Festucalex cinctus. Taxonomy (NCBI): domain Eukaryota; kingdom Metazoa; phylum Chordata; class Actinopteri; order Syngnathiformes; family Syngnathidae; genus Festucalex; species Festucalex cinctus. The sequence goes on along the minus strand of NC_135423.1, from coordinate 23,942,006 downwards.
AAACGGACCGCGGCGATGCTGGTTCCACGCGTGCTCCGCGCGGTGCTGTGCGTGCTCTGCTGCGTGTGTGCGTGCGTGGAGGCTGCCTCGCGCATCAAATCGCATTCGCTGCCCATCCAGTCTGAGAGAGAACCTCTGCCTTCTAAAGGCCTGTCAGGTAAGACTATTACAACTTTATTTGCAAATTATCATGCCGATAAGCTTTTCCTTCATTGCCTGCTTACGGCTTAAACCTTCTTCGGCGTTGCTTTGTATGTAAAAAGGCAAACATGTGAGTCATAACCACATTTGATGCCTGTGTGAAATCCCCGCGCGTTCAAATCCTATTGCGGGTTTTTGTTTTTTTTACGAGGCAGCTAACGACCCGGGAGAGCGCCACAACGTGTAATTATGCAATGGAAACTCTAATCAATCGACTTTCCATTACAAGAATGTGCTCCTTGCAGATGATTCATTTCAAGCCGATGTGGCTCACAGTTTGGACTAGTTGAAGAGTGCAATCATTTTAATAGGGGGCAATGGAAACCTGTTTATTCTCAGCATGCACAAAACTAAATCAAGACGTTACCATAGAAATAATAAAAGAAATGAGGCTAAACACGTGCTCTAACTCAACTAGATTTTAACTAGATTTCTCCAATTTAATCGGCAATTAAAGTTTAAATGTAATGTGTCACTGCAAACCATGCATGGGCGATGGCACTAAACTCCCACTAATCACCTAGTTTTATGCGCCATGTTGCATATAAATCATTTTCTTTGAAAGGAAAAATGTGGAACATGCAGTATAGTACGTCAGGGAACCTCTGATCATAGCAGAGTGGAAAGTTGAATGGCTCCCATGCATGGATCATTGAGATGAGGCAAGATTCTGGACTGGGAGACCTGTGAGGCGTTCTGGGAGTTTCATTCCCCTCCAGCATGCCAGGGCACTGAGCTGTGCAGGATGTTTCTGGTTCTGATACTTGTGTCACACAGTTCTTTCTCTAAGGCAGTGGTGAAGTCATGCCAAATAGTTTAACAATGTTTTATCTATAGTCAGTAATGTCCTATCCAACAATATTTTTTCTACAGGATGCTCATTTGGGGGTCATTTCTATTCGTTGGAGGACACATGGCACCCAGATTTGGGGGAGCCCTTTGGTGTCATGCATTGTGTCCAGTGCCACTGTGACCCTGTAAGTATTCGAGTCATGCCTTCTTTCCTGGATCAAGGCAATTGGTGATCAAATGCTGTGCCATGGCCAAACGTATCCCTTCCCTTTGATGTTGTGCAGCAAAAGAGTCGGCGTGGGAAGGTATATGGGAAAGTCAACTGCAAGAACATCAAGCAAGACTGTCCTGATCCGACCTGCGAGGATCCCATCTTGCTACCGGGACACTGCTGCAAAACCTGTCCAAAAGGTAAGACACATGCATGCTTTGTCTGTTAAAAACTCTTCGTTTCCTCTTCTCCCATCAAGGTTAATTATTGCTGTCATTATTATTGTTATATACAAAGGAATAATAATAATAATAATAATAATAATAATAATAATAACATTACATCCTATTTCTAACTGCTTTCAGGAAACACAAAGACACTAAGCAATAAAGCTATAGTGGTTAAAATCAGAGGATAAATAAATAAATAAATACATAAATAAATTATATATATATATATATATATATATATATATATATATATATATATAATTAATTATATATATAAGAAATTAATACATAACAGGTACGTAGTAATTTTTTCGACATTTAATGTTATGAGGATGTATGTCTTGAGTTTGGCACTGTGTTGAGCTACTACATACCATACAGATACAATAAATACAATTAATTACATAAATTAATATGATTCAATGAAAATATTATTGTTTTTTTACACCAAATATTTTATATCATACTAATATGATAATTTCCTAGAGGATATTTTGTAGTGTTGTTCCGATACCGTTTTTTTGGCCCCCGATACAGACTCTGATACCCAGCTTTGCAGTATCGGCCGATGCCGATACCATAACGATACCTAAGGTTTTTGTTTTTTTTCTCAACATGAAAAAGCTGTCCTGCCATTGGTTCAGAGCATTCAAGGGCCAATAGGATATCTTAGATCGGCATGCAGTGAGCATGTCACATATCAGTGAATGTTGTGCACGAGCAAGACACAACATGCTGCATCCAAAGTCCTATACTAACATTGGAATTAATGGTATCGACATGTTACCTGTTAGTTGTCACCGATACCGATACCACTGTTTTAATGCAGTATCGGGGCCTCTGCCGATACCAGTATCGGTATCGTAACAACACTAATATTTTGTATATAAAGTACTATTTTATACTGCAAACTTCCTGAAGACTCATGTGCTCTCTTACCAGAGCCGCCTGTGACGGTCAATAAATGCAAAATAACCAAGCGTTTAGTTCCGGAACGAAAAACGGCAACAAGAGTATCAATACCTGTCGCGACTACCAATACCTTGACATATGGCCTTGTATTGGCCCGATACAGATACCTGGTATTGGTATTCACCCATCTCTAGTTATATAGTTAATTATGTTTTTTTTCCACACAAGTTAAAGAAATGTTGTTCATATTATATTTGTATTGGACGGCCAAGAAATTTGTGTATTTATTTCTTCGTTGTCTTCACTGATATTATGGCCAAAAATTTGAGATGGGTTTTTGAAAATAAGATTCAAGGATGGCTGTTTCGGCATGTGAGACTTTTACACGTGCAAAAACAATGTGGTATAAAAAATTGTTACAATAGATTTATTTTTTTTGTCTAACAATATTAATCAAATTATATGAAAATGACCCATATACAGTACATACATACAGAGTGTATACATATGTATGTGAACATGTGGAGTTGCGGTTTCAGTGAATAATCAATAGCGCAGCATAAAGAGATTAATTGATTGTCCAATTAAGATGAGACAAAGCCTGGGACAAGTCCTTTAGCTGCAGTAAATACATCACTAATCTATTTAGCTTCATTTAGCTTTGATGTTGTCTACCTTGTCTTCACACCGCTCACACACAATTCCATCTTATTAAAATATTCCTCCACTGACACACATATGCAAACAAGCACACACTGTGTGCGGGTTCCTGCTGCTCTCGACTCAGCAGATTGTTTTTTTTTTTGTTTGTTTGTTTTTTTTGGTGTCTTGTAATGGAATGGAAAGTAAAAGGCAAAGCATTGCAGTCAAGTGGGACAACACTGAGTTCTGTGTGCGCGTGTGTCTGTGCGTGCGTGTCTCGTGTCAAAATCAGGACAGGGTCAAGACTGTGTATGTGTGTTGTGGTCATATTTTAAGGAAAAGGTTGAGTGCGCTCGTCTTAGCTTTCGCACAAAGGCAGCCTGTATATTTGTGTAAGTGATGGAAAAGATGTGTGAGTGCATGTGTGTGTGTAGCTGGTGCACCTGAGCATTCCGTACTACTGGCTAGGGAGACTTGAGTGTGACACCCAGAGGCCAACATGTTTGTGCGCCCTGTCGAGCAGTGACAAGTGATCTGTGTATGCAAATAAGACGCCAAGAAAGAAAGCAGCAGTTCAATTTGGTTAATAATGGTTTGGTTAATAATCCAGGTGTTAATTGTAGAAAGTTAAATAAAACAAAACAACTGAAAAGTTTTGCCTGAGCATACAAAAAAGAAAAATGGAAGCTCCCCAGATAAAAGGACAGTCAAGGATCAACATTGGCCCGGCTTTCACCCTCTGGCGTGAGCTCAAAAACGATGCAATACACTTGTCCTCATGACAAATGTAGTCTTCCTTCAGGCATAACATTACCGCTTTTGTCCACATGGCACCACCATAATCAACATAAACGGAAAGTTCTTCAGTGTTGCTTTAACAAAGTGTTAGTGCTTTTGCATTTCTTCATCTTTATGCATATAAATTTATATTAATACATAATTCCTCTAACAAAAGTGGCCATCCATCGGTTTCTTATTATGCTCATAGGTCAGTCAGCTAGAGCCTCTTGGCTGACTTTGGACAAGTGTACAACACCCTGGATGTGTTCACCAGCTAATCGCAGTGCACATATATACAGCGGCATGAAAATGTATTTCCCCCTTTCTATTTTTTTTATTTTCTTGTTTAAGATCTTAAGATCATCAAAAAAACGACAAATATCAGACAACCATAAGGTCAGTGTTCATGACAACAATGAGGAAGAGACGGTCAGATAGTTTTATTTTTGCAAAACACACATTTTATTTTTGGGAGAAGAAACTATCGACAGACAAAAGAAAAAGTGAACCTTTTGGAAGGTGTGTGTTTCCTTGGATCTGGCATAAATGTAACACAGCATTTCAGAAAAAGAACATCTCACCAACTGTTAAATATGATGGTGCTAGTGTAATGATCTGGGGCTGCTTTACAAATTCAGGGCTTCCATCATTTGCTGTGATTGACAACAGAACCCTAAATTCTGCACTTTACCAGAAAGTCCTGAAGGAGAATGTTTGATCATCTGTTTGTAACATCAAGCTGAAGAGCATGTGGGTTCTGCATCACAACAACGATCAAAAATGCATCAGCAGGTCAACTTCCGAACGGCTTAAATAAATAAATAAATAAATAAATAAATAAATAAATAAATAAATACATTAATTAATTAATTAATTAAAAAAAGGTAAAAGGATTTGGAGTGGCCAAGTCAAAGTCAAGACTTATGCTGTGGCATAACCTTTATAGAAGATGCTTGATTTCGATTGTTCTGCTGAAGGTGGCCCAACCGGTTATTAGCTTTCGGGGCAATTTAAAAACTTTGTGTTTACTTGTGCTATACCTTTTCATGGCACTGTAGACAAACAACTAATCACACTTATACAATTTACTGTAGAGTCTACAATTAACAGAGCTGGGCATACTATCAATATTGAAAGATTGTCTGTCAGTCCCTCACTGATGATAGCTCGTTTTTCTGACAAACCTTTCTTAAAGAAAATGATGGACTCAGCACTGAAGTGGCTTTTCATCAGTCCGTCACTGATGGATGGCCGTTTTGCAGGCAAATGACGAGTAACGGACTGACGGACCTTCAGGACAGTACTGACAGAATGCCCACCTCTGTCTGTCTATCTTAAACTAGTGGTGTCGGAGCGATGACAAAAGTATAGTTAAAATTGAATGACAGAGTGACAATTACAGTTTGGTTCTGCTTAAAAAATGTCGTGCCGATGATGATGGAAGGGTGCCCAGGGCGCTGACAAATCACAGCCCAGGAAAATTTTGTTAAATGCCCACCTCTGACAATGAACATTATTGCAATTTACAGTATTTTTAATAGGGTGGATGATTCTTTGGGAATGTCCTGAGGTTCTGTTTGATGATCAAAAATTCTCTTTTCAAAAGAGAATGAACCCAGCACAATTTTTTTATTCAGTGTCTTGACTCTCTCGAAGCACCTTGTTTTAATACATCTAGCTTTTCTTCTTTCTTACTTGCCAAACTTCCTGTCTGGCTGCCCACGTTCACATATTTCATCCTGAAATGCAAATTTAGGAACAAAGGCAAACAGCTGACTGACACTAGTGTCCCATCTGTCCACCAGACTTTGGGGAACATGTAGTAGGATGTGGTTTGCGTGTTTGAGCTTGCCAGACAAAACCGCAAACCTGTTCTAATACCCAGATAACAACAATAATTGTTTAAAATGTTACTTGATCTTAATTAGTTGGCTATAATTGCAATTGTGGTATGGGAAATTTAGGTGAATTCCTACAGTGTTTGGTTCTTTCCCATGCGCAGGTGAGGAAGACAAGAAACAGAGCGACCCAATGCTGGACAGCTTTGAGTATTTCCATGAGATGGGAAAAGGGAAGGAGGATGACCTGCACAAATCTTACAACGACAGATCCTACCTGAGCTCGGAGGACATGGGCCCGGAGGAGAGCCGTACTGGTGAGCGGGATCACTCACAGATGGACAACCAGTTCTAACAAAAACTGCTTAAAAACTGACATCACTCATGGCATATTTATTTAGAAAAAAAATAGAATGACGATTTAAGCAAGCATGTGTTGCTGACCAAATTACTCACCCTCTCTGCAGACTTTGTGGCACTGTTGACAGGAGTGACAGAATCATGGCTGCCGAGCTCCAGCGCAGTTGCCAGAGCGCGCTTCTCTTTGACCAGAACCAGCCTGGCCTTCTCCATCACATACCAAAAGTAAACAGTTGCTAAGAATGAACAAAACAAGAGAGTAAATCATTGCAACAATTTCACTTGTATAACAAATGTCTGTTGTTATTCCAGAATGGCGCATCCTTGTAAAATCCTCTTCTTGGGTACAGATGGTGCCACTGCTTTTGAGTACAAAGTCCCCAAGGGACAGTCAGACATGGTAAGACTTGAAAAAGGAAATCATCTTCCTTCTGTTAGCAGTGTTTTTTATGACGTGTGCATGTGTTTCCTGAGAGAGAGAGTTCCCTTGTGATATATGAATTGACTCCATGACTTCTTTTGTCATAATTCACGCTGCAGCAACGAACAGCGGTACGGACACATAGGCTTCAGGACATCCCTCAAACATGAACCACTTGGGTTGCAATCAACCATTACTCACCCGAACATAAAAAATGAACCATCTCAGGGAAAACCGCCTCAAGTGTCTGATGGTTACGTTGCATTCTAAAGGCTGAGAATATCCTCATAAATTAGTCAGCGGCGTGTGTAACAGTAGTCCCCTTACATGTATGTCTGAAGGTATCACTACGTATCACTTCCTGCCAAAATACACATATTACACATTCCATTTTAGGCTGAAGATGCAGCTCCGTACGGTAGGAGCCTCTTAAACACAGGTCCCAGAAATTGGCCTATTATTATTTTTTAGATAAATGTCAGTGTGGAACACCAGACAGCCGTGGAGAAAACACTCCGGCGTGTAAAACAAATGAAAGGGAATGAAGGAGTTTGCCTGGGCAAAACGTTTGGGAAGGAGAGGATTTTTGACGTCTTACATCATCGCTTAGCGAGGGGACAAATACCATCGCTAATTAAAATGGAGATTACCTCTGAACTCTGAGTTATGAGGTGCCGGCACGCTCACACATTTCTTGACTTGTAGCCTGGGGTTGAAAGAAAAGTCACTTGTTTGATGTGTTGTCTACGACTCTCATTGGATAACTGCTTCACTGTAGACCTGAATTTGTACTGTGTAGCAATGGTTCCCAACCGCGGTCCTCAAGTACCCCTATCCAGCCTGTTTTCCATCTCTCCCACAGCCAACCCAGGTGTTTCAAACGATTAGCTAATCAACAAGCTTGCATGAAGCCTGATAACGATCCTCAGATCCTCGTGTTGCTGAAAGATACATGAAAAACTGGCTGGATAGCGGTACTCGAGGACCGGGGCTAAGAAACAGGGGTGTAGAGAATGAATAATCCCAGATTTACCGTATTTTTTAGACCATAAAGCACACTTAAAATTCTTTAATCTTCTCAAAAATTAGCAGTGTGCCTTGTAATCCGATGTGTCTTCTGAATGGATGGATGTCAGTTTGTCAATTAGACGTCTTTAAGCCAAAGTCTTTCGATTACATCCCACATATAATCACTAACAGACGTCTCTGTTTTCGTCATACTGGAACTAGAACTACTTCCTGTTTCCGTGTCTACGAATCATGGAAAATGTAGTCCAACCAGCCTAATGCAGTGGTCAGACCAAATGCAAGCTGAAGGCTTCTGGTGGTGCGTTTCTAACGTTTTATAACGTGGGACTGTGAGGTGAATGGCACAGCCAGCTTCCAATAGCTGCCGGGCCAAAAACACGGTTGACAAATGTTGAGTTCATTGCTTGTTTACAGATGTTGAACGGTCAACCAAGAAAGCATTTAGCTTTACCACTAACCACTAGATTGGCACCAAATTGTCTAGCAATGTTCTAACCTTTTTTTTTTTTGTTAACTGTTGGAGGATCCCCTCTTCTCTGGTCAAAGCAAACCCTGTGTAGCTGAACAGCAAACAAAAGCAAGTGAGACGCGGCGCTACCTGATATTTCGTGTCCAGTCTGACACTAGCATAACTGCGCTAAATCTATCAAATAAACACATGGTACAATTAGATTAAACTATTTAACATACAATGCTTCACAAAGATAATGTTATAGCCAGGTGTACATTAATGTATGAATTGTTTTAAAAGAGACCCGTTCATTTATATTTTGCACCTAATAATACGGTACGCCTAATGGACCGTAAAATATGGTACATGTACTCATTTTTTCTTTGTTGTGTTTTTGTTTTATGTGCATAGATATGTGGTGTATGGAAAAACATTGCCAAGCCTCTTCTCCGACAGCTGCAGAACGAACAGTTGCGCATCAGCATGAGCACATCAACCGGCAGACAAGAGGAAGTAGAAGGGAAGATCATCAAACACAGGGCTCTGTTTGCTGGTGAGCTTTTGTGGGACATCACTGCATTCGATTTATCCTTTATGGTACCTCTAATGCAGTGCAGTTCCATGCCACAGTAAACTACAAAAACAACTATAAACATACCTGTAGTTTTAAATTGGAAAGTGAGTAGGTTAGTATGCACTTTTGGTGGTGGTGGTTGGCGGTCACTCAGTGTTTGTTTTGTAGCACTCAATAATCTATGTGTTTATAAAACAAAATAAGAGAATACAAATCCTCAGTTTCTGTTTATTATTCACTGTGAACAGAGACATTCAGCTCAACACTGACGTCAGAGGAGGAGAACGCAGGCATGGGAGGCATCGCCATGTTGACTCTAAGTGACACAGAGAACAACCTCCACTTCATCCTCATCCTTCAAGGCCTTATCAAAAACAAAGACAAAGGTAGAGGAAGCAGATTGAGTTTAAAATGCTGTAAAAAAGTAATTAAAGAGTACACCAAGTTCATTTTATTTTAGTTCATTCTGCCATTCCAACTATTACAAGTCTTAAAATTGTTGATCAATTTTGGTGTTGGTTTTTCCTCCACAGACCCCCTTCTGGTTCCCATTCGAGTCCAGCTGCTTTACAGGCAACATATCCTGAGAGAGATCCATGCTAACATCACATCTCATGTGAGTAATTGTCAAAGCAGCTGCGTGGGTCTTCTCCGGGCACTCCGGTCTCCTCCCACATTCCAAAGACATGCATGGCAGGTTAATTGGGCGCTCTGAATTGTCCCTAGGTGTGCTTGTGTGTGTGCAGGGGTATTCGTCTTTATGTGGCCTGTGAATGGCTGGCAACCAGTCCAGGGTGTACCCTGCCTACTACCCAAAGCCAACTGAGATAGGTTCCAGCACCCCCCGCGACCCTTGTCAGGAATAAGCGGTCAAGAAAATGGATGGATGGAAGGCAATGTAGCCTTAGTCCCCTTCCACTTGTGCACAGGATTTCCACATTGATATTTATGCATTGTTCATTGGAAGCTAACAAAAAATTGCTTACAAGTAGGTTCTTCCATCACTTCACTTTAATATATTTACTGTTCAACCAACATTTTGCATACTAGCCGTAACTAAACAAGTAGTGATAGAAACATAACCAGGTTGGCAGCATGAGATAAGTAGGGTAGTTTAAGGGTTTTGGTTTTAAGATTAGGGGGTTGTTATAGTTTAAGAGCAAAAGACACTGAGACGCCCTCTGTTTCCGTCTGAGATGGATGTGGTCTGACCACCACATCCTTGCACTGTTGTTCTCATCACTCTGATCTATGCTAACAAATGTGAGACATGATAAAAGAAAATAATGCATCGAAGAGTGAGGGGAAGCAGCAAAGAAGAGAAAGTGTTTTAGCGCAAGAGAGCGTCTTTGCCGGAGACAGATGCAAGGCCGGGATGAGAGACGGAGGGAGGCGTGCTACGGAAGATGGACTGCATCCACACTTCTCACACATGCCAGTGGTTAGCGGTCTGTGGGCTGAGATGGATGGAGAGAGGAAAAGGGGGGAGGAGAATCGATTAAAGGAGAGCCTGGTTTTAATTCTGCTTGGAATGGCGTGAAGGACCGACGTGTCTCTTTCAGGCCTGTGGGCGAGTATGACCATGTGAAAAGTTTTCACTCTGCTGCTGCCACATGACCTCTTTTTAATGTCCTTGAAGTCCAGCCCTAAATGCAATTCACTGACTCATTGTGGATCAAGCTGGGTAACGAAGATATCCAAAAACATGCTGCACATCATCTTTCTTTCTCCTGTAATGAGTGTTGACACCATACTCTGTCATCCTTATTGTGCCCATTACATTTTGGCTCCTCATTCACGGATTTATGTTACATGTATATATATACTGAGCTGAGGCCCCAGGTCATAAAAGTAACTTTTCTTCATCACTTGTGTACATCTGCCTTGTTAATCTTGCATTTTGCTTTGGTGTTCTCACCGATGCATATCTTAGTGTGTCTGCAAGGAGTTTATCTCAGCATGCAACTGCAATGCGCGGCAGATTTCAAAGGCATTGTTTTAAGCATGTCTTGGGATGTCTTTAACACGGTCATTTGTGTTCTTCAAGGTATTTGTAGTCTTGATGCACATGTGGTTACCCAATTTCTCTGTGGGAAATTTGATTGTCCCCATCACTTTTTTGCTTGTCTTGGCTGTCCTTAGTTGCTCTTTGTGAGATGGTTGTAAGTTGGAAACAGTTGGCCGATATTTGATATGTTCATTACGGTTTGATGACTGGGGTTGTATACAGGAGAAAGGGCTTTCCAGTTCGACTTGAACTGTTTGTTCAAACAGCATCTTAGTTTCTGTTTTACGCTTCTATTCTGTGCAGGATCCAGATTTTGCAGAGGTGCTGACAGACCTGAATAGCCGCGAACTCTTCTGGCTTTCTCGCGGGCAGCTGGAGATCGCTGTGGCAACACAGGGTCACCGTTCCCAGCAGATCTCTGGATTCATAACTGGCAGAAAATCCTGTGACAGTAAGTACAAATAAACATGTCTACTTGAAACGAGACATAGTTCTGGGTAATGTCAATCTCATGTCATTGTTTAAACCAAAACAAAAAAAACAAAAAAACAAAAACACAATTATGCTGGCAATATCTATCACCCACGGACTTATATATAAATGGACTATCAATAAGCCAAGGGCAACCATCTTACGTTGCCGCTGTAACTGACAATTTCTTGTATTGTTTCGCTAACAACACTATTATCAGTCCGTGTTTTCCACCAGCATTATGGTATGAACTTAATGAGAGCCTCTCAAGGAACAAACTTAAAACTTCATCGACCATTCATAGTATGTGTCAGTTACATGAGTTGTGACTGACAGAAGTTAGGTTTACATTTTGTCGCAAATTTTGTCCTTATGGGCTTTGCTTTCATTTCATTGTTGATGGTTCTGACAACATGATGCAGACAAATCTTTGAGTAGCACTCAGAAATATACCCAGAGGTGGGCATTCCGTCAGTATTGGCGGAAAGTCCCTCAAACTGTCAATAACATTTATGGTCATTTTGTTGACAATTGCCAATAGGTGGGAAACTTAGAAAAAGTGAAGAAATGAGCATTGCCTGAAGGTGGTTTTCGTCCTTCAATATGTCAAATTTGTCAATCCATCAATGACGGACGGCCCATTTTGATGACGGGTTGACGAAAAACTGAGCAATGACGAATATATGTTTGGCTTGAAATATTGACCGACTGACGATGACAGAAGTGTGTCCTGACTGTTGACGATTGAATTACGGACACTCAAAATTCATTGACGCCCACCTCTGGATATGCCTTATAACATTCCTACCTATGAAATATGCATGTAGCGCTTCTCCCAGTCCTACTGGCACAACCGTATGCCGTAAACGGTGGCATTTTCGCCACAGAGAAATCAATGTATTCAATGTAGGCAGACTTAGTGAGTGGCAGCGTAAAAATGGCCGCCGGTGGCTTTACTTCTGCAGATGGTCAAAGTCAGCTTCAAATCACCAACCCGCAAGTGCTTTAGAAAATGGTGGGATATTTTATTTTATCCATTGGTAATGGTGGTGTCCATTAATCCATTTTCAGTAATAGAACTAAAACAAAATGTGATTTTTAGACATTTTGGTCAAGTTTTTGTCCTCTCTATGAAGAGATCAACAGAAATTTCAGAAGTACAGTCATATCATAACATACAGTATGATTTCCAATGGTGCTTAGTCCCCCAACTGCCACCCCCAAAACAACCACACACACACACTAAAGTTGGCTTCCACACATTAAGGTCAAAGTCTGCTGGACCTGACGCTCCTTGTCGGTTGTTACTGTTAGTGCTGTGATGTAATGTCTGAAGAATTTTAACCCAACATGGTCTTTTCACTCTGACCAGTGTTCTCATTTCAACCTCTTCTTCATCATTCAATCCTTGAGTCCAACTATGGCCTCGTCCGTTCAACTTTTTTCTGCCCGCTTTTTCATTTTCATACGGTGTTATCCCGCCTCTTCTTCTAATTCCTCCCAATCCTTTTAAGCCTGCTGCGTTCAGCAAGGGTTATCTCATATCAAGACTTACCTTGGGTGTGTTTTTGTGACTGTGCCAGACAGTGCGACCACATTCTATCATCATATGGGTCTGCAAGGTCTCACTGTTGTAAGTCATATGTATAGGAATATGTGCATGATTGTACACTAGATATGCTAACACAGTGTGAGTATCATCAACCTCTCTTTAAGAAGCAATTATGACAATAATAACGATTGCCTCATTTTTGCATGCCGCCGGACTCTACAGCAGTTTTAAGGAAAGATTAGTCTGTCTGAAAAATGTTGAATCCCAGTAATATGAGCATAAAATGTTCTTAAGCAGATTTTGATGAAAGTCACTTTGTGTGTGGTTCAGCTATTCAAAGCGTTCTGTCCAGCGGTGATGCACTAACTCCTGGGAAGACAGGAGGCTCGGGCTCCGCAGTCTTTAACCTCCATGATAATGGCACGCTGGATTATCAGGTATGGATTTGTTGGATTTTGAATGCATGTTATTGTGTGAAGGCTGAAGAAATAATAACTATAGTCTCATTTTTTTTAATTCCTCCCACTTTTTTGATGACATGCATCTCCTTCCACCTAATTCATCGGATTAACATAATTCCAATTTCATCATATTCCAAAAATCCACGCCATGGGAGCTAGTATTTTTCTCATTCCTAATATTAACAGTTTTTCAGAAATTCATCATTTTTCACCCAAAAATTCACCATTCACCAAAAGAGGCGCAATTTCCCACGGAGATTACCTAACAATTCCCATATTTAATATGTTTGCAATACCTGCAATTTCAAAACACTTTCCATCTCTGTACCCCATATTCAGATTCAAGTTGCGGGTCTGACTGGAGACATGGTCGGCCTCACGATTGAGCTGAAGCCACGGCGACGGAACAAGCGTTCAATTCTGTACGACTTGACGCCCGAGTACAACAAGGTTTCAGGAAAGGCGGTGGGCAGCTGGAGTCGCTTGGAGGCCCGAAACATTCACATGCTGCTGCAGAACGAACTCTTCATTAACGTGGCTACGGCTCAAAACCAGGAGGGGGAGCTAAGGGGTCAGATCAAAGCGCTGCCCTATAGCGGCCTGGAGGCTCCAAGGCATGGTAAGAATCTATTGGAGACATTGTACATTGACGAAACCATCACTATCATCTCATGAAATTGTACACTTCCTCCTCTAGAGTTGCCCACCCCTCTTGCCGGCCACTTTGTGTCCCCCCCAATCAGAACCGGCGCTTCTGGCCACGCCTGGGTGTCCGTGGACAAATACTGTCACCTTCATTATGAGATTGTTGTGGCAGGCCTCAGCAAGGGCGATGACCTCACAGTGAACGCCCACCTGCAGGGCCTGGCTGAGATCGGCGAGCTGGATGACAGCAGCGTCAACAGCAAGCGACTGCTGACTGGCTTCTACGGCTCGCAGGTACATCGCCACAAATGCAGCACTGGGTCCACAGGCCCACAAGCACAGAACCAGAACACAATCTCAATAATCTCCTCCAGGCTCAGGGAGTCTTGAAGGACATCAGTGCAGAATTACTGCAGCACTTAGACCAAGGAACAGCCTTCATCCAGGTCAGCACCAAGCTGAACCCAAGGGGAGAAATTCGAGGACGGGTATGTGAAGAAAAGTTTTCTTGCTTAGTCATTGTTCATTTCATTTATGTTTTGTAGTCTGTGTTTTATTTATAACATTTTCATTCATTATAAAAGCTTGACATGTGGATTTTGATTAGTTTTGGGGGGGTATTTCCATAAACATAAGTCTGTCTTAGAAGAACTAAGCCGACTGAAAAAAACATCCATAAGCCTACTGAAACAACATTTATTTTATTACCTACCATAGCTGCATAGCTGCAGGACATTGACCTTACCCACAGCAAGTGCTCTTGTAAAACAACTTTTATATGACAAGACAGGCATTTTACAGCATAGATCCCAAACCCACAAAGCAAAGAGGGAATGCATAACCTTTTACTCCAACTCTAGGACGCAAGGTTATTATGGTTAAAGAGATTTTAGAGAAAAGATTTTAAAGAGAATTTAGCGGAATCCAGTCATGAACTAATAATTCATTTCACTTCATTTTAAGATAAAACACTTTTGATGATCATAGGTCTAATAATCACTAATTATATTACAGAGGTCACGTTGAATTAGTTCACTGCCATATTTCTGCTATAGAAACCCAAAGAGAAGACATTCACAAATGTACTTAACCCCTGGTGGTTCTTGCAGCTAGTGTCAGACCCAGCCGTTGCAGGTGGCCGTCGCTGAGTTCCGTGATTGGGGTTCCAGCCGCTTATCTGCCTCTGCTTTGACCTCTCTAGCTTTTACTAGCTTCTCCCGCTAGCTGCTCTTGTTAGCCGCTCCGGCTAATTCTTGGTTGCTCGCTCACTCCAAATAATTGGTACTAATTGGTGGTAGGTTTGGTGATAGGTCGTGTGATCTCTCAGAGGCACTGTAGTGTATGTCATTAAAAAGCGTTGCATTCTGTTAGTGTCACTAAATAATACACACTCTACCATTAACAAAAAGTAACAAAAAAAAGCTAAATCTAAAATTAATTTAAAAAAAAAAAAAAAAAAAAATTGTTAGCAAAGTAAAATAAAAACAACAAAAAAAAAAATTTTTTTTGAATGAACAAACTAAATCACACATTTATAAAACTAACTATAATTATTGTGTAAATTTTCTTATTAGACTAGTTGTTACAAACTACGGCTCGGGGGCCATTTGTGGCCCGCCATTCATTTTTCAGCGGCCCGTGACATGACAAAAAAAAGAGGACGAAGAAGAAGAAGCTAAAATTGGGATGGAAGTGTGAAATGGAGGGTGTCAAAAATAGGTGCCACTATTACTACAAAAAAGGCTTATGTATGTTTTTTTTATGTAAGTTTCTAAATAATCAAAGATTCATTCATCTTTTTATTCATAAACTATGACTAAAATAACACAATTTCTCTTCAAAACACTGACCAATAAAGATAATTATATTTTAGAAGGAAACATAGTTTCTTCAACTCTCTGCTCAGTGTCAAGAAGATGATTAATGACCCTCAGGTAACTGTTTTAAAAATGGTCAGCTTCCTACAGTTATTGTGGAGATCGGATTCAGCTGTTGTTCATTGTAGGGGTGGATCTAGTCTAGCGGGATATAGGACTTACGGCTACCCCAAAATCTTAAAAATTACGGAACTATTTTCCATATCACCTTAACAGAAAGCTGCTATGCATTTATTAAATTAACTAGAAAATGCAATATATAATTGCTTACTTGATTAATTTTAGTGTGCTTAATACATAAAAGTTGATTTTTTTTTCAAGTGGATATAATTTAACACTATTTTTGTTATTATGGTGGCGCATTAGTGAATGTTGTGAATCATAACAGTATAATATCAAAATTTAGCTTCTAAAAAATGATGAATGAAGTTGTTTAAAATTGCGGGTGAGTCAGGTAAAAGATAAAAGTGAAATATTTACCTTCCGAAACTGACAACAACAAAAATTCACTTTCGCAGACAGCAGCCGTTGTTGGAAAGTGCTTCTCTTTTGACTACAAGACCACTGGCAGCTTTCATGATTTCTCCATTTGATAAGGGAAACACTTGTGTCGAAGTCCATCTGTTTAAATATCAAAGAGGTGCAACACATACATTAAATAGCTACCAGTGAACAGAGAAGCTCCATTTAAGAACAATTTACACATATGTGTACAGCAACCTCGCTTTCCTTTCTTTCAATTGTCTTGACAACCATGTGATGTGTCCAGGTCCACGTGCCCAACAATTGCGAGTTTGGGACGAATGTTGACGTGGACGAGGCGGAATTTGACGACTTTTTTGTCAAAGATCCTGAAATGCTGAAGAAAGATCCTCATACGTGTTTCTTTGAGAACCAGTACCATGCTCACGGATCCCGCTGGACTCCCAACTATGACAAATGTTTCTCCTGCAGCTGTCAGGTAAATAAAAAGAAACACAATCTGATGTAACATTGAAAGTTGACTCTATAAGGAAAGGTGTTTGTTTTTCTTTTTCAAGTGTGATATATCCCAACTGTCTCTCTTTGTAGAAGCGAACGGTGATCTGTGATCCAGTAATCTGCCCGGTGTTGACCTGTTCCCAGAGTATCCAGCCTGATGATAAATGCTGCCCAATCTGTGATGGTGAGATTCTTGTTTTACGACATTGACATTAGGCCAGTGTGCCATAAGAGATCACCAAGTGTGCCAATTTAATTAATTTCACTAATAACTCATTTGCTCCCAAGAACGTTCTATTTTAAATATTGCCATGGTCCCAAAAACGTATTTATACGTTTTGTTTTATTTTTGTTTTTTTTTGGTATGTTTTTTTTTAAGCTAGTGCATACAGAAAGAAGGCTTTGATGCAGTCTCTGACTTGAAGAGGTGGCTTAAAGCAATGGTAGTTATCATTAAAAAAAAAAAAAAAAAAAAAAAAAAACGGCCAGCAGGTGGCATCAGAGTATAAGAGATCAAGGCCCATGTTGCAACAAGCTCTATTCCCCAGTGTTTTGCACAGATTTGTGAATAATGATGAAACTTAGCTATATTCTAATGCTAATTGCTGCAAAACAGAAACAGGTACAAATAATAAGTGGTGGGACGATACGGGTAAACCACAATTCGATACTGTGACGATATTTCGCTCACGATACGATGTCACGATACACGATATGTACAATTTTTGATATATTGTCAAAAAGAAAATTAGCAATATATCATGATATGTGACTGAAAAAGTCAACAAATGCCCATAAAAAGGAAAAAGTCTAATTATGCATTTATTCAATGCCAAAACTTTGTACAATGTACAAAGAAAGATGTAGTGCCTCACTGCCTCTTAGCCTTATAACTGTAAACATTGTAAAGTGAGACAAATTAAAGTGCATAAACATTTATACACAACTTGACACATTACATCGATATCTACCGTCAGTGTATCAATAATTTATTGTAACAGAGAGCGCAACAATATATTGCAATATCGATTTTTTTTCTCCCACCCCTAGTACAAATATACATTTTTTTTCCTGATGAAAGAAGAGACTCTAATCTTTCTTTTAGTAGGTTCCATGTTTTTATAGCGCACAATATACTCTGGGCCTTGTAAAATCACACAAAATCTAGAAAAAACAGCTGGGAGTGAAGTGGGTGCTTCAGTGAAAATGGCTTGAGTCAATGAGTTAATTATGTCTCCATTCCTTTCTTGCCATCCAGAGAGGACGGACACAAAGGATACAAAAGTTCTAGAAAAAGTGGAAGAAAATCCCGAAGGTGGGCGTTTTTCTTTCTCTCATCTGGAATTTGTTTGTGTCATGTCTCTGTTTGCAAGTATAGACTGCAAATCATTTGCTTATTATTTTCTTGCCAGCTGTCATCAACATAACAGTCTAATATCTTTCTCTTAGGTTGTTATTTTGAGGGAGACCAGAAGATGCACGCCCCAGGAACGACATGGCATCCGTTTGTACCTCCCTTTGGTTACATTAAATGTGCCGTCTGCACTTGCAAGGTATACATGCACCGGCACTCACATCTGGCTTTACTTTGCAAGGCCCCTAATGGGTCATTTAACTTGCGTTAGCTCCCCAAAAACAGGCCTGAATACACGTCTCACTCGTTTGTTTGAGTAATATGTAGAAATACAGTGAGCATTCTCTCAAAAATGGCAGACGGAGAGATGAAATGCAGAAGAAAGAACTGAACTGGGGACTAGAATTTGGGTTAATACACAATATACTACATCATATCAATGCCCAGTTATAATAGAGAATATGCTATATATGCTTAGTATAAGGCAAGGGTCTCAAACTTGGGGTCCGGGGGCCATTTGTGGCCTGCAGGATGTTGTTTGTGGTTCCCTACTTAACATCAAAGTTTAACGTTGGTGTCGCCACAGAGTTTGAGATCCGTGGTACAGGGTGTTCTCAGTGTATGCCAATCCTGGCCAAGTATATTTTAGTTAATGAAAACTAACAAAATAACTCAAACTAAAATTAAAAAAATAATTTTGTCAACATAATAAAAAAAAAAAAAAAAAAAAAAATGAAAACTAACTGAAACTACATTTTAGGTTTCCAAAACTAACTAAAACTAACTATATGTATAGCGAAAATGTCCTTTGTTGTGGTCATTGGTAATTCATTTAATACATGAGGCTTTGAGGATGATTTTGAAATGTGATTTTAAGTATATTCACTCCGATATTAACCGGAATAAAGACGTTTGAAAAATGTGTCACACAGAAGTGACATCATCTAGCAGCAGCCAATAGAAAAGCACTCCTAGGCGAGAAATTTGTCAGATTGACTTTTGGCTCCAATGGCTCAGTCTGCTTGTGTTTTCATTTAACTCAGCCTAAATTCAATGCTAGGTAAAAAATTTGTTACTTAATTCATTTTACCATGGTGTTTATTAAATATTGCACACAAGTAATATGCATTTAAAAAATAACGAAAAACTAAAACTAATACTGAAACTAACTAAAACTAAACTAAAACAAAGCATTCTTTAAAAAACAAAAAACAAAATAAAACTAGCAGAACCACCCTGAAAACTAATTAAATGTAACTAAAAAAAATAAAAAACTATCTTAAAATGAACATTTCAAAACTATAATAACCCTGATCCTGACATATAAAGTTTAATTAGAGGTTGCAAACAAAGCGCAATGCACTAGTTTGTGCAGTAACGTAAGAGTATGACACATGAAGGTGCACTCAGTTACCATCAAAAATATTATTATTATTATTATTATTATTATTATTTTTATTATTATTATTATTATTATTAGTAGTAGTAGTAGTAGTATAATAGTAGTATAATTATTATTTTCTTTTTTTAATTGTTTTAAATTCACTGCAATTGCATTATGGCCTCATTGTTTATTTTCTTTTGTCTTTCATCTGCTTTCAAAATGTTGTTCAATAACTGTAAAAATATGCTTATTATTTTAATGTACAAGTATCAAACTTTGATTCATAAAAAGTATTCTCCTCTCACAGGGTTCAACAGGTGAGGTACACTGCGAGAAGGTGACGTGTCCGATGTTGACGTGCAGTCATCCAGTGAGGCAAAACCCGTCGGATTGTTGTAAAGAGTGTCCGGAGGAGGAGAAGACCGCCGGGGACCTGGAACACACCGACATGATGCAGGCTGATGGGCCGAGACACTGCAAATTTGGCAAGAACTATTACCAGAACAGTGACAACTGGCATCCCTGGGTTCCGCTGGTGGGAGAGATGAAGTGCATCAACTGCTGGTGTGATGTAAGTGTTGTTAAAGCTAAATGATATCAAACCAGTCAATTTTATGCTTTTGAAATTGTTAAGAAAATAAAAAACAACAACTCACACACACATAATGCTTGGCCAATGGCAAGTATGGTTTTCATTCCCATGGCAACTGAAGGTGGTTTAGCATTATATAGCAATATGCCCCCTTTAATAATTTTCTAGTATTCCACTGAACTTATTTAAATGACACATTGTTCACGTCCTGTGGTAGCCATTGCCAAGTGTCTTAATGCTTATGATTTTTCCTTTTTGAGCCTGATATTGATTCATAAAATCATGAATCAATTATTTTAATTAGGGATGGGCGAGTACCGATACCAGGTATCGGTATTGGGCCGATACCAGCCTTTTTTCAAGTACTCGAGTACTTGTGACGCAGACGAGTACAAGCGACCGATGGCAGAGGGGGAAGACGTTAAGTGAGTCCTCCTTGCCTGTAACTGGTGCTAGCTTGCAGCAGTTTTTCACCAAAACTTCACCGGTTTGGAAATACTTCAAAATTGTGACTCTTAAACTAAAAGAGCATTTTTGTGTGTTAAGACTATTGAAGAGTGACTGTGCTGGGGTTTTTTTTTTGTCAAAATTAAAGGAAATATATTTGTTTAAAAATATATTTTAGTGATTTTTTTTATTTGTCAAAATGTACTACTGGTATCGGCAGTTGGTATCTGTATCGGTGAGTACTGAGGGTCTGAGTATCGGTATCGGTCTGGAAAAAAAAGTAGTATCGAACACCCTTAATTTTAATATATCTTTTTCACACACATTTATAAGAAAATAGAATTTTAAAGACCGAGGTTTTTGTATTTTATTGTTTTATTGACATTTACTGCTCACATGAATTCAAAAGTATTTTGTTACATTTATGAAAGACCTGACTTTTTGCATTTAAGATAATTATGAATCTTTTTATTTTATGTTTACAATTACTGAATTAGAATTATGGAAATATTTTCATCTCAAATTATCTTTCGTTCTTACTTTCTCTATCTTTCTTTCTTTCTTTCTTTCTTTCTTTCTTTCTTTCTTTCTTTCTTTCTTTCTTTCTTTCTTTCTTTCTTTCTCCCGGACTTCGTGTAATGAAATCCCACTCAAGTAGCTCTGAACCAATCAGAGGACAGAAAAATGCGGACATCCCCCAAGGCCTGCGAGCTGGCTTTGATTACGTTCTGTAGGTTCAATTTGTAATGTTATAGGTTCAGATTCTTGTTTAATTATTTATTTATTTGTTTGTTTATTTGTTTATTTATTTATATATTTATTTAAATCTATTGGTCTGTTTCAATACTTGTCTGAAGGCTGATATAGCATCACATGGAAGCTTAAATTTGATTGGACCAAAAAAAAAAAAAAAGACCCACAAACGACTGCAAAATGTGCAGCCAAGACACACACTATGAAATAGAAAGTGATAGAAATAACTGAATGCAATATTTTACAAAATTATACACAGTTTTAAATAGGGATATTCGATACCACTTTTTTCCAGACCGATACCGATACTCAGACCCTCAGTACTCACCGATACCAATACCAACTGCCGATACCAGTAGTAAATTTTGACAAATAAAAAAAATCACTAAAAGATATTTTTAAACAAATATATGTCCTTTAATTTTGACCCAAAAAAAACAGCACAGTCACTCTTCAATAGTCTTAACGCTCAAAATAAAACACAAAAATGCTCTTTTAGTTTAAGATTCACAATTTTGAAGTATTTCCAAACCGGTGAAGTTTTGGTGAAGAACTGCTGCAAGCTAGCTAGCGCCAGTTACAGGCAAGGAGGACTCACTTAACGTATTCCACCTCTGCCATCGGTCGCTTGTACTCGTCTGCGTCACGAGTACTCGAGTACTTGAAAAAGGCTGGTATCGGCCCGATACCGATACCTGGTATCGGTACTCGCCCATCCCTAGTTTTAAATTTAAAGGTCAGCGCTTTTGATCATGTTTAGGCCTTCAGGGAAGGTCTTGATGGCCCTGATGGCACATCATTGAGTTACATTATGCACACTGTCATGGGAAAGAAGAGCTACAGTATGTGTTTAACAAAATCGGGAGAGACTTATGGTGCACAAGAGATGTGAAATTTCCCTTGAGTGTTATTAGGCACCAAAACTGAACTAATCAGAAAGTAAATATTGCACTTGCATTCTTCAGATATCCAAAGTCAAAGTAGTTGCTCTGCTTCTGCCAGACGTGTCGATAAGGTTTGCTTTTGTTTTCCATATCAACTTTAATAAATGACAGTCGGTGTCAGTGTTTTGTTTGGGAACCATGGCAAGTCCCTCTGCGTTTAATTTAATAAAAGTGAAAAAAGAAGCTCATATGTTTTTTTTTTGTTTTTTTTCTTTGTCCAACCAATGTTCTTCTATTATTTCCCACAGCATGGTGTGACCAAATGTCAGCGCAAGCAATGTCCGGTGCTGACCTGCTCCAACATCACTCGCCTAGACGGCTCGTGCTGTCCTGACTGCATCGGTAAGTGCTTGCCAGCCAATCTCAACTAATCCTGAAATATGAAACAGAACTGAAATCGTCTCATATCGTCTCTTATAGATTCGAGAGACAAAGATGAACTCGTGATGAAAGCTCTCGACAAACGGCCGAGCCGGAGACCCTGAGCTAACTCACAACACTCAAAAGAACCTTGATGACGACTTTGCCAAACTGATCCTTAACCTGAACCCAGAACTGCGCACTGGGCCGATCATGTTCCACCCATAACCCCCCCACCCACCTTGTTGTCAGCTTTAAGATTGTAAAAGGACAGAGAGGAGCACAGAAGGAAAACCAGAAGATGAAAACTAACAAATGACAGAATTTTCCGAGGGATTAGCGACCTTGAGATGACCAAACAGACGCTACAAACTTGCAGAGTGAAATTTTCCTTGAGATTTTTTGCTTGTTCAAATATATGTATATACTGTACAGCAGCTTAACAAGGCAGCTTTTGAATGGAAGCTTTGGGCTGTCGAGTGAGTTTCAGTTGAATGTCGCTGACAAGACTTCCATTTTGGAGCACCGCCACAGCTACTGTACTATAGCTACTTCAAGTGCTCTTTCACTGGACAACATAAAGCCACGGATGAATGTGTGACTGTCTGAATCCAGATGTGTATGTGTGCATGCGATGCCTTGTAAATGACAGCTAAACAGCTGTACAGATAGACGCAAGTTTCAAGAAAAGTGAAACAGGGACAGCTTTTGTTTTGTTTGTTTTGGGGGCATTTCAGTGAGTTTCCAAAAAGATTCTTGTTCCCTTTTGAGTGTGTTTCCACACAAGTGAACCCGTCAATGTTTTTCTGTTCTTTTTTGGCAGCATTGAGATCACACATTGAGAAGCTCCAAGATGCTCAGCTGCTTCTTGTTTCTTTGCTAACCTTGAGCCTCTTTTTGATCTCACTTTTGCTCTGCTTCACTTGTTCCTGTTTGTTTTGAATTCAATAATATTGTATGATTTCTTTTAATACTGTTTTTTAAGAACATGAAGCTGGTTTGTATTTGTATTTATTGAATGGTGTGGATCCCAAAATAAAACAGATGATGGTAAAATCTAGATCTGTGATTGTGTTATTGTTGCCTCTAATCCCTCAATTTATTTTCATGCTTTGTTCATTCCAGTTTCATGAGTTAATTTTCTATCCGAGCTTTCATTGTAGCATGCAAATTCTGAACATTGGGAAATCAAATATTACAAAAACTTTCAGAGAAAAAAATCACTTTAAAAAAAAGGATACCAAGGGTGTATCCTATGTGTGTGTTAAAATAAGCTCTGTTGTGAATGTGAATCTGTCGTCACACAGTACAAGTTTCACAAGCAATTATTTATTATTATTTACAATAATTTTGTTAAACAGTTTACATTAATATGTTTGGGTTTGTTCCTAAGACGGTGGACTGAAGTCACCTCTGGTTGGATTACTTGCTTTAAAATATATTTTAGAAAATATTTTTTGGGGAAAAGAAAATTGGCGGAGAAGGTAAATTATTAACACATTTCCTCTAATAAATTGGACCCCCAAATACCATTTTCAGATTGGTTCTCAGTATTTTTTATTTGCATTTTTAATGGAAATTGTATATTGGAGGTTTACTAGCATTTTGTTGTTGAATTATTTGGGTTTACCAAAAAAAAGGTTTGTTTTTTTTTTTGTTTTTTTTTTCACCCTAATGAATTTTAATATGTGTAACTTAAAGGTACACTCAGTATTATACAGTGGCATCTAGTGGTGAAATAAAAAGTCATTCATTTAAAAAAAACAAATGTTTGTGTTAGTAGTAAGTAAAAAGATACGTTGTATCGCATAAACATACTTTTTTTAAATTTAACGGTAAGTATATAAATCACTAATTATTTTACATGACCGCGCCTCACCTGCTAGTGTCCGCCATGTTTCGCCGCCATCTTTCTGCTACGGGTGCCGTCAAAGACAAATTTCAGCGCTCCATTTCTTAACGCGTTTTTGGAACGCCTTTGCAGACGCACTTCCGGTTTGTATGGCGACCGCATGTACACGAAGAAGAAGAGTTTCCGGTTCCCGAAGAGAGCATTATCAAGCATCACAATTGCTTTGGGAATTTATTTTATTTCAGCGCGACAAAACAAGAGTTTATATTGTAGCCGCATTTGCCAGATGGAGAGAAATGAGGAACAGACTCGGTTTGGGACGTGCCGGTGCCTTCGACTGCTTTCTACTTGACCGGTAAGTAAGAGTACATTTGTGTTTACGTTTTGAGAGCGAGAGAAAAAGTATACACCGTACTAATTAATACGATGTTCGTACCTTTGTTTTATGATCACTGTAGCTGTTGATTAGCAACTCCGCACCACTCGAAGGATTTCGTTATGTAGCTACTTGCTTTGAAAAAAAAAAAAAGATTCCCGCTGGCACGTTATATTTAGAGTAAATGCGCAAGTTATTGTGTAATGTAGTGTAACTATGATTTCGGAGGTATATTTGCCCATAACTTCAATGGAGAATCTAAAGCATACTGTATTAGTTGAGGAGTTGAAAATTATTATTTTCGTTGTGGTTGGTGAAAATAGTGTTCTCGAAATTAATTTTCGGCAGGGAATAACTTTCTGGAATTAAATGCTGGCTGCACCGTAAGCACTGCTAGAGTCTGAACTCTCTCACTCAAGTGTGTACTGGTCCATTGTGTAATTGGGTGCACAAGAATTTACAGGCTGCCAGGCTGCTACGTTTTCCACGGAAACTCGACAAGCAAGCAGCCTTTGCATATTGTATGCAGTATGCAGTCAAGTTACTTTTATCTAGCTAATACAATGTTTTGGGCCCAAAAACTAAAGATCTTACCTCTATTTTGGGGGCTTTGTTGGAAAGTTGGTGACATATAGTAGTATCATCAATTATTTTATTTTATTTCATTTTATAATTTTGTTTTTGTTTGTGTCACACTCGATCAACAGCCAAACTTGAGGGGTTCCAGAACCATATTCTGATGTATACAAGCATTCATGCACCGTTTAAATACATCACCGACCTGCAAGAAAAAAAAAAATCAAGGGGAGAGTCAGCAGCCAAATTGGAATGCCCCGAATGAGGACACTTGAATGGAGGACCCCAGAAGGCTTCGGTGTTGTACCACCAGTATCTCCACCTACCATATCAGAGCTGCAACAAACTGAAGTCAGCCGACGTCTTGGTATGTCATTTACATATGGACGGCATTGCACACTACATGAACTTTTTGTGTGAAGCAATACGGAATGGTCACATGTACAAGCACCACTTGTTTTACACAGGACCTGCTGACCAGGTGTCTGAAGCCATGGAGTGACTCCTCCCTCACTTTCCTCAGCAAGCCTTTGAAGAATATGATATCATCGTTGGTGGGAACATGCCCTCACTCCATAACATGTACTTGTGCAGTCAAGGAGCATGTCAAACTTAATAAAACCAGCAAACATTGAAGAGACTTCATTATTACTGCAGTCTGTTCACACAATCAATGGACAAGCCTTCCTTAATTTTGCCCCAATAACATCATAGAGTAGGCGAAAAGTAGTGTTACAGATCATACTATGTGTTCGGGAGAGTTTGAGGAATGTTGCAATGTTATTGGGGGACAATGTCAGCACAAAAAAAAAAAAAAAAAAAAAACATCATGGTATTGAGATAATCAGATATTTTAGCTGTGTACAACACATACCTGTTCTGTAACACTACTTTTGGCCCAAACCTGTATGTCTATGTCTATTTTCCATATATTGAAATGCACAGTGTATTGGTAAATTTCTGGAACAATTGCAATTCATGTAGCTCATTATATTCTAACAGCATTTTTTTTTTTTTTTAGTTAATATGTTCATTTCATGTAGACTTTTATTTTACTTTATTTTATTTATTCATTTTCATGTACTGTACCTTACATTCATTGGCCAATGAAGAATTCCTTGTCATTGAAAGCATTTATAATAATTCTCCAGGCTTTTGATGTTTTACATTCCTGGTCATGTAAAATAGTGTTAGGTTAGGTGTCGAATGAACACTGCATATTGACGCCAAAGGAAATAGTATTTTTTAGTTATTCAAAATGTACTAATTAACACACAACAACAATATACAAGTTATACAAACTACAACAACCAGTGTCAGACATGGAGTAATTATATGCCAGGTAAAAAAACCTTTGTATTGTCCTCGAGGATCTGGGAAAGTGTCACTTATTTGCCACAAGTCACCAAGGTGCTGCAGTCTGGGATCCAGGTACAGGAAAATCATGGTGGTGCTGATGTGCCAGCAATGTTTAAAAAAGTATTTCTTGGTGTCAGTCTATCAGCTGGACTTGGATATCTTCATGTTCCTCCATGGTCATTTCCTGTACGAGTCTCTGCAAGAAGGTAACAATTGTATGTCAGATGAGGTACCAAACAATGAACTGAAAGTCACTGAGCCAATGAAGTACATTATTACATGAGCAAGACTATTTGTGAAAGCCATGTAAATTCCTGCACATCGAAGTACAAGGAAGCTGTTGTATCTTCAATCAAAACTAATTAAGTTGCTTAGTGATATTTATTAGGTAAAATTGTTCAACATGGTGACAAATCGATATCTGAGTAAAGGGTTTCAAATGTTTTTGTAAGCAGCACTTTTCTGAGTGGTTAGTAGCAACAAGACACGGGGGGAATTACGAGTCTGAGTTGCAGATGTGTAGTTCAGTTAACACCATTATTTTTGTACGATATACTAAACACATCAGCAAACGATGTAATCTAAATACCACATATTCCAAGCAAAGGTATGTTTTGAGCCATTCACATGCATGCTCGAATGGAATTATTTTTCCATGAAGACATAATTGTACGTTACGAGACACCGCGTTCTCTTCCTCGTCGTCTCCCTCGCCCCCTCCTCGCCCTCTTTGAGATGGTCCACATGTCTATAAAACATATAACATAACTGTGTGTTCTCTGTTGCATGGTTTAGTTGCACTAACAAATATGAACATAGATAGCCATTATCATTAGCTGACGTACAGTATTTCCTAACAATGCCGACAAAAATATTAATTCTGAAATTAAATGACTAAATCACAAATATTAGGGATCTGTACAGTATGTCTAACAAATGCAATTCACTTACGTCATCACTCGAGGGAATACCAGAAGTTGTTTGCGTTCTGTTCCGGTGAAATTGGTGGTAGGCTGGCGAAGTAGGGTCTCTCTGGGACGCCGTAGTTCGTGTGCTTAAAATCATTGCATTATCTTGTTTGACCGATAGATGGCGGTCGTGAGCTACACACTGCGGCTTTAATTAATACATAGATTTTCACAATTCACAAGCCGGTCCAGTCTCTATTCCTATTATGAAGTCTTTCCACTACATAGTTTTAAGTTGTAATATTATGATTCACCAGTAGATGGCCGATAACAGTTACACCAGGTCTCATACTGCCCTCGACTTTTTTGTAGATTTGGACAATTATCTCCAATAATATTAACATTTTGAGTGAGATGATTTTTGGGTTGGGGGCATGGTGGTTGACTGGTTAGCACGTTCGCCTCCCAGTGCTGAGGACGCTAGATCGAGTCCAAGCCTTAGCCTTCCTGGGTGCATGTTCTCCCCGTGCCTGTGTGGGTCTTCTCCGGGTACTCCGGTCTCCTCCCACATTCCAAAGACATGCATGGCAGGTTAATTGGGCACTCCGAATTGTCCCTAGGTGTGCTTGCGAGTGTGGATGGTTCTTTGTCTCTGTGCGCCCTGCAATTGGCTGGCAAGCAGATCAGGGTGTACCCCGCCTACTACGCAAAGCCGGCTGGGATAGGCTCCAGCACCCCCGCGACCCTTGTGAGGAGTCAGTAAGTAAATGGATGGATGATTTTTTTTGGGGGAAAAAAATGCACAAAATGAGTTATTGTACTTTGACCACAAGCACACACACTGCACAGTGCACTCTGCTGGCCATGATGTACAACTACACAAGGGGTGCCGATAAAAGAACAGCTTGCAGGGTCGGAGGTCCCCTGTTGACCTCTCTGAGTCATACAGCAGTTTTGAGAAGTCATCAGGACAGCAAGAAGTCAGAGGCCAAATGGTGGAGGTCAAAGGGTAAACATTGTGCTCTACAGGCTGTGGCAGCCCGTAAAGAGACATGAGACATGCACCAGCCGGAGTTCTGCACCTGCACATGGTGTGAGTGTGTGTTCCCGGGACTAGATTGTCTTTTTTTTCACACGTAAAGATTACAGGTGCAAAAAAAATATTTTAATGTTTTTTTTTTTCTCTCTCTTAATCTCAGTGACAGTAATTCAAATATTGTTGTTTTGAAAAAAATACTGTTGCACTTTTGTATAGGCTTGATTTGTTGACAAATGTAAACTCCAATAAAAACTTGCCAAGCGATGAAGTTATCCATTTATTTTGGTAAAGTGATTTTTTTCATGCACCATGAATATAAAGATGCTTTGTTTTTCTTACACGTCATTATTTTTATCGCATGATATTTCTTTTATTGCATAGCTGATAACTCAAAAGCACTGTCCAGTCAGTATTACTTTTGCCAAGAGAAACAGCGCTCTCTGCTGTATAATTATGCATTGCATTTTATTCATGTTTTATCCTATGTCATGATAAAGTCGTCCTGAAGCCACTTTTTGCTGAAGCAGGTTTTCATCCAGCATGTCGCTGTACATTGTTTCATTCATGTTTCCCTCACTACCGACTAGTCTTAAAGTTCGTACACTGAAAATAAATAAAACACCACATGAACATAAAAAAAAGTGAATTAAACAGTCATAGTTAATATTTAGACCAATTAGAAAAAATATTTGGTTTGACCTGAAATTTTTACCTTCAAGCAGTTTTATTTACTAAGGCAAAGCAAACCAATTATTTTTGGTTTTCCTAATTAAAAAAATAATTATATTGGATTAAATAAGCCATATAAATATAAATCATATAAATAAGCCTTTCAAAAGTTTTCCTTTATATAAACCAAATCATGTTGCAATAAGGGTGGCACACTGTCCGAGTGGTTAGCACGTCCGCCTCACAGTGCTGATGAGGACGCAAGATCGAGTCCAGGCTCCAGCCTTCCTGGGTGGAGTTTGTATGTTCTCCCCGTGCCCGCGTGGGTCTTCTCCGGGTACTCCGGTCTCCTCCCACATTCCAAAGACATGCATGGCGGGTTCACTGGGCGCTCCGAATTGTCCCTAGGTGTGCTGGGGTGTGTGTGAGAGTGATTGTTCGCCTCTGTGTGCCCTGCGATTGGTTGGCAACCAGTCCAGGGTGTCCCCCGCCTACTGCCCAGAGCCAGCTGAGATAGGCGCCAGCACCCCCCGCGACCCTTGTGAGGAATAAGCGGTCAAGAAAATGGATGGATGGATGGATGGATGGATGGATGTTGCAACAAGGATGGATGGATGTTGCAACAAGGATTTTTCATTGTCTCAAAGATTTAAAACGTTCATAACGCTGAATTAAAAAAAGAAAACTTTAAAGTGGAAGTCAACGTTAAACATTTCTTTACAATAATATATTATATGTGACCTTATAGTCTAAACATGACATTCTGATTAATATTACATTTGCGGAATAAGAGTTCTGAAGAAAAATCCAACCATTTTTATCAATCTCAGGGGGCAGCCATTTTGCCTCTTGCTGTCGACTGAAGGAATGCTGTCACTATCAAATATTTTTAGAATAGATTAATCTATCGATGATTCAATCGATGAATCAACATTCTGATTCATTTTAATTTAGGATTAAAGTGTATTACAAAAGTTTTTCCCCGTGATTACTGTTTATTAACCAGTGATTGGTGTTTATTTCGTACTTCGTATTCGTGTAGTGATTACAGAAAAGGGGGATTGATGTTGTACTATGTTACCGGTTTGGTCATTGTTTTCCAAAGCAAAAATAGATGTTTGCAAATGTCTTAATTTCATTAAACTCAGAAGATAATCAGTCTTTTTTCACGAAGGACTACAGAAATTAGTGAACAATACTGTTGATATGCTGAAGTCAGAGGATTCGGACAATTTTAATTTAAGAAATTGCTCCAAACGATTACCCGATTACTAAAATACAGTGATACCTCAGCTCACGAACATAATTGGTTCCCAGAAAGTGTGTGTAAGGCGAACATTTATTTCCCATAAGAAACCATTAAAATGAGAATAATCCGTTCCCAGGTCCCTATAAAACATAATTTTCTACTAAATAAGCCTTAAAACTACACAAAAATATACCTTATTTTATGTATAATAAATGTGCTATTGTATTGTAATTAAAGAAATAAACTGTACTGTATAATAAAGTCGTTTTATTTACCTTTGTGATGGTAGTTCTTAAGGATGGTAGCAATGGGAGACTTACTTCATTCGTGAGCGTTTCACCGCGTAGAGTGTTTATGGAACGGTTGTCGCTCATTCGCGCTTTCGTGCTCACCGGAGCGGAGGAGGTGTGTCCCTTGGTGAACAAGGAAGTGGAGTACTTTAGCGAGTCAACAAAAAGTGAGCACCGCCAACTACTTTCACCTCTTTCCTGGGACTAAACTGCCGAGGCACTATTTTCTCCTTTTTTGAGGTACGTGATAGCACTTTCGCTTTTTTTAGTGGCGCGAATTCCATTGACTACAATGCAAACGCGCCGCCGTCCCTCGCCGTCCCTCGCTTTTGGTGAGAACGTAGCATTAGGCTTAACACTAGCCTGTGGTGGGGTCTTTTTCGGTCCCATAATAGCAAAAGTACACTCAATATGGTCCAAAATGTCTATCAAACACAAACCGCGTCCGCACTAAAAGAAAGGGGGTGACGAACTGGGACGCCGTGAGCGTGCGTCAGCTTCTCGTGGCCGCCACCGTGGTGCTGTTCGACCGCGTGGTTTAGTTCGTCCGCCGAAAACTCGTTCGTCAGCAGAGACTATATGCTCGCGAATTTAATGTTCGTGAGGCGAAAAGTTCGTGAGCTTAAGCGTTCTCTCAGCCGAGGTATCACTGTACTTGTCAATTAATTTGATCATCGATTACTTGTCGATTAATCAGTTCATTTTGACAGCTCTAAATGGATGGATGGATGGATGGATGGATGGATGGATGGATGGATGGATGATGACACTCAATGTTGCTCAGGCAACAGCCAATCACAGCTCCCTGAGATGGATAAAAGGTTAGATTCTACTGTATAACTCATATTCCACTAACGCAATATAAACGAATACCACATTCAAACCAGTGGGGCTGCATAGAACACATTATCATTAACAATACATTATTGTCAAAAAAAATAAATAAAAATTGGGGTGGGTGAGGGTTGACTTCCCCTTCAAATACAATTGAAGTAGGAAAGGTTTGCATAGAAACAAGTTTAGCCTAGAAACAGTGGGACATGGCAGCAAGTTTCAGTGTTCAAAATTGTACATGCATGCACATATATAGAGAAAAAAAATGTCTAGATGTAGGGATGTTGGAACTTGGGATTCAACTTTGTGGTGCTTGTGCAGCCCCAGTAATATGTAATGTAACACATATCCGGTGTATGTGCTAACTGATAGAAGAGCTTGTGATACACTCACACTGTTTTGACTACTGCTGTGATAAAAAAATCTGTTGCGATAAAAGGAGATTAATGAAAGTAGTAATGAATTGGATTCACATCAGTAAAATCTTGTGAAAATATTTCCAAATACTTTGCTTTCCAGGCATGTGACCTTAATTAGAAAGCAAGGATAGAAAGAAATTTGTGCGCAGCTTTAGCAGGGAAGCATAGACTTTCCTCTCCCCAGCCACTTCACTTCATCCAGCAATTCCAGGGGAACCCCAAGGCATTCCAGGCTAGCCAGGAGACATAATCGCTCCAGCCCATCATGTCCTGGCTCAACCAGAGGACCTCCTCCCGGTGGTACGCCTCACCAGGGAGGCATCCTAAGTAGATACCTGAGCCATGACATATAGATGAGGGTAAGAACGTAGATGGATGGACCCATACAGAGTCCATATAACTGCAGACTCAGCACCCATCTGTCTCCCCCCTCTGACCCCAAGAATCTCTCCACTAGGTCAACCACTGAAGCATGATCAAGTTGGAAAGTGGTCTCCAAGTGCCCACTTCACAACAGCTAACTTTACATAATTGACCAATAAAATATCCATCCACCCATCCATTTTCATGACCGCTTATTCCTCACAAGGCTCGCGGGGGTGCTGGAGCCTATCCCAGCCGGCTTCGGGCAGTAGGCGGGGTACACCCTGGACTGGTTGCCACCCAATCGCAGGGAGCATCCAATAAAATATAAAAAATAAAATAAGAAAAATAATATTAATAATAATATTAATAATAAAAAACTTGAATGAGGAGGGTTGAGTGTAGTGTTGGTATTCAGACAAGTCCTTATTTCCATG
This sequence comes from Festucalex cinctus, assembly GCF_051991245.1. Taxonomy (NCBI): domain Eukaryota; kingdom Metazoa; phylum Chordata; class Actinopteri; order Syngnathiformes; family Syngnathidae; genus Festucalex; species Festucalex cinctus. The sequence continues at coordinate 23,909,365 of NC_135423.1, read as the reverse complement.
TGTCGCAAGTGATGTCATTGGACATCAGTGTTGCCAGGTGTACGATAATTATCGCATTAGTACGATAATTTGACCCTCTGTACGATGTGCGATCAATAATCCTAAAAAAAGGCAAATGTACGATAATTTGACCATTTCATATTATTGACGGTGAAACTGAAACTGCCAGAGATTTTTGCGAACCCTGAATGTATCTGTTCGCATGTGACATAATACCAGCCAATCGCGCTTTGCTGAGCGTGAGAAAGAAGTGACGTCTGTCACGCCGCCACCGGCGTGACGGCCCATGCTTTTGTTTTGTTATCCATGTTTCCTGTCTTACTTTGAAATCCTAACTCTCCTCTTACCCCAGGTCACTTGCCCTTCCTGCCGCTCACTCATTACCGGTCCCCGCCCATGATTATCTCCACCTGCCACCAATCAACCCACACAATAAAAGCCATCTGCATTCTCCCCTCCGTTGCCGAAGTGTCACAGTCAGTGCATGGAAGCGTCCCACAGTCCTCATGACCTCGTTCACGGTGCCTTGTGTTTTTGCCTTGTTTTTGTGCCTTTTCCTCCCCAGTGGAGCGCCTTTAGTTACCCCTTTTGCCCTGTGCCCTTTTTCCTCCCTAGCGGAGCGCCTTTTGTTGTCCCCAGTACCTTTTGCCTGTTTTTTCCTCCCTAGTGGAGCGCCTTTTGTTCTCCACTTTTTTGATTCCCCGTTCTCCTCTCGGTTTGAGAGGAGACAGCTGTTGGCCGGAAATAAACCTGTTGCCTTGGTGGCCTACCTTACTCCTGCGTCTGAGTCCTACCTTTCCTCGCCTTGTCAACGTCCATGCATTGATTGGCTGAATGGTAAGCGTCCGACCCAGGAGACGCTCCCAGACAGGAAGTCGAGCAAGATTCAAACCACCAAAACAATGTGAATGAGAGGAAAGAGCAGGAGACAGAGAAGAGGGAAAGATAAACAGAAGCAAAATGAAGGACATAGTGAGGAGGAGCAAGAGGCAAAGAAAGCGAAATAAGCAACATCGCCCACGAACTTACAGAAAAGAGTGGGAAAGCTTAAGCTCACTTTGCCTGTTGGCTGAAACCTGTTGTGGGCTTTTCCGTTGTTGCAACACCGAGCTGTTGGCTGAATTTTTAAAAAACCTAAGCAAATCAAGGCACACTGCAAAACTAAAACAAATTGGGACCTCCAGGTCTCACGGTGGGCTCATTCCTTCCCAACAGTAATTTGTTTGTGTGTTAGACACAAATTTCAAATTAGTCGAACACAGCTTTGTGATTATTTTTTAAACAAGTGGACAGTATGTGCTGCTTTGAAGACCCACTTTTTCTTTTAGCGCTCAGTTCCTTAGACCCAAGTATTAGACTTGGCATAGGCATCTTTTAACTGTTGAATTACAGTTAGAATTCTTCAATATAAAATATACAAGTTTCCTCCTATTTAAATCAATTACAACCGCAGTACATGCTGTGTAAAAAAAAGTGACAAAAACCACTGACACGACATTCACAATTTTGAGGGGAGGGGGTGGTTGGGGAGATGATCGATACTGGCTTCCTCCGTGTAAGTGACACGGGCTCGGAAGCATTTGTTTGTGGGTGTTGGATTTGTCGTGTGTGTTGGGGCGGGGTCGATACATCGATACATGGTTTTATGTATCGATATTGGGATATGAAAAGGCGTATCGATATGATATCGATATATCGATATTTTGAACCCAGCCCTAATTAAGCATATAATTTATTTGTGTATTTAAGGCTGTCGTGTATGCGTGTGCGTGCACTCGTATGCGTGCGTGTGCGTTGGATCCCAGGAAGCAGACCACACGGTATATACAATAGTCAAGACAAGATTTATTTACACAAATAAGGGAGCGTGGCAAAACGCACGTAACAGGGTAAAAATATATCAAGACAAGACGTGTGGAAAAAGGGCGAACTGAAAGCGCACGTAACGAGCCGTGGGATCAATACAAACAACTACGATGGTAAACGAAATAAACGAGGATAACAACTAAGGGCGCGCTAGAGGTCTAAGCCACTGTGGACAATACTAAAACTAAACGGGTAGCAAGACGGCGCGGATACTTATCAAAAGGCTCGGCTTGGGAGTGTCGTAGGCAGCAAGCAATGCAGCGCGGAGAATACCTTGACGCCTCCTGTCCGCAGCGGCTAGGCTATAAGGCCAACTGATTGTAACGCGCCACAGGTGCGTCAGCTCTGCCCACCACCGTCGTCAAGGCAACTAGAATCAAAACAAACGTCAGGAAGGTGGTGTGGTGGTGTTGCTGACACCGAACACAACAAAGGCAAGTTGTAAAATGTCTGAAGTCCCTCTTGTTTATGTTTAACAAATTTAAAACATCCGCTGTTTCTACTAAGTACTGTCTCAAATGTTCTCCAATTTTGATACTGTAAAAGTATAGGATCATATGCCGAGAAACGTTCCTTGGGAGTGGTAATATGGTGGCCTCAAGGCTTCAAAAGTCTTGGCCTATTAGCTATTCATATATACAGATCACTCAGTGAAGTTAACCCATTCTCTAATGCTGCATTCTCACCAAAAGCGGGGGAAGGCGTTTCGGCGGCGTGTTTGCAATGTAGTCAATGGAGTTCGCGCGAACCGGAACGAAAATGCGGGGGGCGCCGCGGAGTACGCGTATCGCGCGGTGGGACGCGGTGCGCAGCAGCAAAAATTCGCACATTCGTGACGAAAATGCGCACATTCGCATATTGGCCTAAGTTAAAAAAAATTTTAACTATTTTCGCATTTCGCCTCGTGGTAGCCAATCAGCTTCGAGTACGGGCTACGTCACACACAGCGTCCTCTCTATTGTCACCCCGAGCGCAACAACACAGCCAGCCGGGACAGAGTGGTGAGCAAGGAAGTGCTGGTAAGTCTGTTTACTTGCTATTGAACTGTACTGAGGTAGCAGCAGTGTTTACCATCCATGCCAAAGCTATATTTAGCACAAATGCCAGTGGCCAGATAGCCACTAAAAAAGCGAAAGTGCTATCACGTACCTCCAAAAAGGAGAAATAGTGCCACGGCTGTTTAGTCCCAGGAAAGAAGTGGGCGCTCACTTTTTGTTGACTCGCTAAAGTGCTCCACTTCCTTGTTCACCAAGGGACACGCCTCCTCCGCTCCGGTGCGCAAGGAAGCGCGAATGAGCGGCAATCGTTCAAAAAAACTCTAGGCGGTGAAACCCTCGTGAAGGAAGTGTTCCATTTCGCCTTTTCGGTTTTGGTGAGAACCCAGCATAAGCGTTGAGTGCCTGTGAGCAGCGAGCGCTGTAAACACTCAAACGATTATATTTGACTGTCGCTAATCAGTGGGCTTGTTATTTTTGTTATGACGGGTGTACAATAATTTCCTTCAAAATACGATAATTTTGAGGTTACGGTACAATAATCCTATATTTCCCACCTGGCAACGCTAATATGGCAGCCCGAGTTCCACAGCCACCAGTTGTTACGGCCACCAGTTGTTACAAGACTTTGGTGGGAGAAAAATGCTGTTCTGCTGTTTTTATGGTGGTCTACATGACTTATTTTGTGACACAAGGTTAAGTGTGCTTGTTTCCACAGTTAATGGGTGACCACACGGACGCATCGGATACTCCGGGCATCATTTTAATGGGAATAAACGACGAGCATTTTTTTAATATCCCCAGGACTGGTGATGGTCTGGATGTTAATCTTGCCTCTCATCTTTTCTCGTCATTACACTAACCCGAAATGTTACAAGAACTACAAGCCACACGTAGCATGTCAGTTATGGACGCAAGAACCACCAAATGAACACGTAACACACCGTTTACTCAAATCCTGCTCCTCCAAAAGTGAAATGATGTCTTCTGACACTCGTCGCCCACGCAAAAATTTGCTGGTGACGCCATAATCTCTTCTCTCTCCAATAGCACACAAAACTCTGACATTCCCCCTCCCCCAACACACAGCTCTGGAGGAGTGGAACCGTCACTTTCCTTCGGTGCCGGTTGGCGTGGGTTCACTCCTCCGCCTGGGAGTGAGTATGTAAAAAAAAAAAGAAAAAAAAAAAAGAAAAGAAAAAAAAGGTGAGAATTCTTAACCTTGCAATTACATATCTATCCGGTACCTCTCCACAGAATTTTGTCAGGAAAAGGCGGGACATTCTGTACAATAATTCGAGCTGATTGGATGATGCAACATTCTACACGTTTGTTTTAACCAATCACGGCCACGGGTGAAAATTTCATGTTCGTTCTTGTTGAAGTGGGGGAAAAGCACGAACATCTTACCAGCCAGAAATGCACGAAGTGTTTCTCGCTGTTCAACATTCAACAAGGAAACGGTGAGTCATTCTGCGAGAACAAAATTCATTGTAGCGTCCATTTGTCCGTGTTAGGTTTGTTTGTTAGCCTCGGCGTCGGCGCTGGCTTCCTGGTTTTGTCACAGTTGCATATCCCGCCCCCCAAACACAATGTCGCTCTGTGATTGGTCCGAACCACCAGTGGTTCGAGAATGGCGCTTATCTACGGGATCAGTACAAGATGTATTCTCTGGAGTCATCTTGCGAGAGCAAGGTTAACAATAACATAATGGCTGAAAGATATTTTTTTAAAGTGTACTTCTACTCACAGCGGACATTATGCATCAATTTCTGCTTGGTGGTGATGGATGTGCATGTGAGTAGGAATTGTCATCAATGTCTAAGTTCCCTGTGATTCGATGGTGAGCAATCCAGGGTGGATGCTGTCTTCCGCCAAAAGCCAATTTTTATTTATTTATTTATTTATTTATTTTCCCCAAAGCCAGTTTGAATAGACAGCAACTCACATGTGACCCTCAACAGAATAATGGTTGAAAATGGAGAGATGAATGGTTATCAAGGCCAAGAAGCATGTATGTGGTCATGCGTATTTGGGCTCAGAAAGAACATTATGTGATAGAATCTCAGCACTGACTGCTTCAAGTTTAGTTTTCCCTTCTCCTTCCAGAGTCCCATTGTATTCAAAGTTAATTTAAGACTCGAAATAGCCCGTGGAGGCTAACGTCAGTAGAAGAATAATTGTCTTTCTGCATGATTCTGTTACTGATGTGTAAAATGTTCAGTACCCTTCTTCTTGCCCAAAGCCAGCTAGGTTGGATAGACCACAACTCACCATGACCCTGAAGAAGATACATGGTTTAAGAGCAGATGTTCAGAGTTCAGAGTAATAATAAATTTGATTACAGACAACAGCTGATTTGTGGCTTTGTGTGGCAACACTGTAACCAATAGGGTATATGCCACGGAAGAGGCGGGACTGTTTTTGCACATCAGTTTGGTTCCGGTTCGGTTTGCGACGTGTGGGCTGCGTCAAAAATACTTGTGCTTCCGACTTTGTGCCCTTCAGTTGTGCGTTCGCAACTCCTACCGGAAACAAACTGATGTGCAAAATCACGTCCCGCGTTTTCCGTGGCATATACCCCATTGATTGTAGAATTTACAAGGAATAACTGGCAAAAAGGTTGCCAGCTAATTCTTGTAAAATCTTATTTAATTACTGCAAAAATAAATGACTGTTACTTACTGTATTTATTTTTTCATAAAATCAATTCATTGTAATCTAGTTTACATCTGTTTTTTTTGTTTTTTGTTTTTTGTTTTTTTGTATTTGAATTTACAGGAATTATTCCAGGAGCCTAAATGAATAATACAGTATGTTGTAAAACCCATCCATCCATTTTCTTAACCGCTTATTCCTCAAAAGGGCTGCTGGAGCCGATATCTCAGCTGGCTTCGGGCAGTAGGCGGGGTACACCCTGAACTGTTTGCCAGCCAATCACAGGGCACACAGACACAAACAACCATCCACACTCACAATCAAACCTAGGGACAACTCAGAGTGCTCAATTAATCTGCCATGCATGTCTTTGGAATGTGGGAGGAGACCTGAGTACCTGGAGAAAACCCATGTAGCCGAGGGAGAATATGCAAACTCCACCCAGCAAGGCCAAAGCCCGGACTCGATCTCACCCCTGTTGTACAATCAATCCTCGTTCTGCAGTCAAGTGCATAAATGAATGTTGGCTGTAGTGTTGCCTGTGTATCGATGTGAAGACAATGCAAACTGCCCTGGCGCTAAAATATTATTCACCAATTTGCTGGAATTCCTGTCGTTGCTCCGATGAGAATACAGGCTCCACTATTTGCTTCTTCTCGATAGAGATACCCACTAAAATTATTCAACCTTACAATATTTTCATGTAATCCACATATATACATACCAAAAAACATAGTTGCTGTAAAATTTATAGCATTTGACCACTAATTATACAGCAACTTACTGTACTTAGTTTTTAACCCACAATGCACTTTTTTACCCATAATGCATTGCAGTATACATTTAAATACTGTAAAATAAAAAAAAAAAAAAAGATAATGCTGTTTTTTGTTGTTGTTGTTGTTGTTGTTGTTTTTACTGTAGATTTTACAGAAATCTGTTACAGTGAATGCTTAGGTGCATGCAGTATTAAATGTTCGCGTTTTGCTGTTACACTACCAGATTCAGTATTAACTTTGTGCTTTCCTTTTTTAACATAAATGAAGTCCAAATAGGGCGGCACGGTGTATGACTGGTTAGCACGTCCGTCCGTCTCCCAGTACTGAGGACTCGGGTTCGAGTCCAGGCTCTGGCCTTCCTGGGTAGAGTTTGCATGTTCTCCCCGTGCTTGCATGGGTGTTCTCCGGGTACTCCGGTGTCCTCCCACATTCCAAAGACATGCATGGCAGGTTACTTGGGCGCTCCGAATTGTCCCTAGGTGTGCTTGTGAGTGTGGATGGTTGTTCGTCCCTGTGTGCCCTGCGATTGACTGGCAACCAGTTCAGTGTCCTGATGCCCATAGATAGGCTCCAGCACCCCTCGCGACCCTTGTGAGGAACAAGCGGTTCAGAAAATGGATGAATGGATGAAGTCCAAGTAAATAATCTTGGAAGAACAAGAGTTTTAACAGTATGGTACAGATGCAGCCAGACATAATCTTTATCGGTTATTCTTGCTTAAAGCGTAAAGTGCTCTTGTGTCACTAATTTGTCACCCTTCTATAAATCAGCCTAGGAATTCTTTGTTTATAGTGACATGATTCCTCCTATACTTCATAGCAACATTGTGTTGCTATGACTGCACAATGAGACAAAGTTGGGCATAAATAATTGAAATTTCAGTGCAGTAAAACATTATTTTACAAGCAGGTCATAAGGTTTGTGACAAGTCACGAAAGAGCTCTTTTATATTTAGTTGTCATGGTTTGGATTTAGTTGGACTGGGTTTTTTTGTCTTGTTCTTTTAGGCTCTGTTCACACGGAAGCAAAGCCGGCTTCGTTCCTCAAAAGAATCTTGTAAAGACAGAAACGTTTCAAGACATACATGTGTCCAAAAGAAGACGCTGAGGACATTTAACGGCTGTAATGTCACTTTCTCTGCTACGGTTCGGCCAAGTCTGGAGTGGCACCGTAGCGCAGCCGCTGGGAATTAAGAGAAAGTGTAGCAGAAGAATCAGCGAAGAAGACGAGCCACTGATCTGAATAGCCGATAGACCAAGACTTTTGAAGCCGCGAGGCCGCCATATTCCTCCTCCCAAGAAACGTTTCTCGGCATATGATCCTATACATTAATCTTACTCCTCCCATATCGAGAGCAGGTTGCTGTTTAAACCACTTTTAAGACCCCCTTTTCTTTTAACGCTCAGGTCCTAGACCCCAATATTAGATTTGGCAGATATATCTTTTGTTGAATTAGTTATAATTCTCTTATAATATATATATATATATATATATATATATATATATATATATATATATATATATATATATATATATATATATATATATATATATATATGTATATGTATAAGTTTCCTCCTGTAAATACTAAGCATATAATTCATACATGTATTTAAGGCAAGTTGTAAAATGTCTGAAGTCCTCTTGTTTATGTTTAACAAATGTAAAACATCATAAATCAGGCTGTTTCTACTAAGTACCATCTCAAATGTTCTCTGATTTGGATACTGTAAATGTATAGGATCGTATGCCGAGAAACGTTTCTTGGGAGGAGTAAAATGGCGGCCTCGCAGCTTCAAAAGCCTTGGCCTATCGGCTCTTAGATCTTAGATTTTTAGATTTAGATTTTTCTTCTACGCTTTCCATTAAGTCCTTATGGCAGCGCTACACACCACTCCATACTTGGCATATACATATACACATATACATATAAATATACATATATATATATATATATATATATATATATATATATATATATATATATATATATATATATATATATATATATATATATATATTTTAGGGCTGGGAATCTTTGACTGTCTTACGATTCGATTCGATTACCATTTTTGGGTCTACGATTCGATTCAGAATCGATTTCTGATTCTTGATTCAAACGATTTTCGATTCAAAATTATTTGATTGACAAATGATTTCTGCTTCAATTTACAGATATGCACAACATTGTCATGATCTACTCCAGTCTGCTTTGCAAGACAAAATGACAAATAGAGACATTAAAGTGTCTTTTTTATTTTGTTTAAACATTCATTAATTTAGTATTGTAACTGCCTTTTCCCTTTCTTCTTCATTTCTAATTTAAATAAAATTGATTTTTGAATATTAATGTCGATTCGATTCGATTAATAAATGAGAATCTCGATTCTTTTATGAATCGATTTTTTTTTGGCACACCCCATATATATATATACATATACATATACATATATATATATATATATATATATATATATATATATATATATATATATATATATATATATATATATATATATATATATATATATATATATATATATATATATATATATATATATATATATATTAGCCGTTACACGTCCTAGGCGTCTTCCTTTGGGCACTCGCATGTCTTGAGACGGTTCGGTCTGTACAAGATTTGTTTGAGGAATGAAGCCGTGTAAACAGGGCCTAAACCTGCAAGACTCCGGCCCTCGACGACCACAGTTTGACGCCCCTGGCCTATACTGTGTCTTATATAAAAATGTGACATGATATTAGTTTTGGTACCGTACCCAAAAATGAGTTTAAAGGCAGAGTCTTCCGTTTTCACTCAGGAAAATGCACTATATAAATACAGGATGTATACCCCTGAACACGTTCTCATTCTAGACCTCTGGGCTTCTGTTAATGTGTGGTAGTGATTTATTCCTAAGCCCACACCCCCAGCCTGTATTTTGCCATTTTGTGTTTGTTTTGTCAACAGCGAGACGTTTCTGTGGACAGACAGTTGTTTACCCCTCCAGCCAATCGCAGAGCGGGGGCGGAAGGGGGTGTTTTGATGTGCTGATATGTTCAATTTTTGATTGTTTGGTTGCTTTGTGGGCATTTTTTCTGACTTTCTTTGTATGCATGGCTAATTGCACTATTGGAACAGCTATACCTAATTGAGTTATAGAGATACCTGGACTGAATGACTGAACAAATCAAGTATTGCAAGCAGGCCGGAGTGGCCAATTGCAATTGAGGGAGGCACCCCTCCCGTTCCTGTTTAAAAGGACAGTAGGTAGGAGGGATCGTCGCTGGTTGCTGCCTGGGGCCCTGAATGTGCTGAGAGCTGTGGAGGCCATCGCTACCCTTGGACCCGATGCTTGTGGCTGAGGAGTTGGTCGACGCGGGTGGCAGAAGCTGTGAGTTTCCCAACCAATACACTGTTTTCTGTGATTTGTCCAGTGTAATACTAGACACTTCATGTAGTCTTGGAGAGTGGATGGCTTGCTGTTTCCCTCTCATCCCCCAGTAGGTCAAGGCGGACACCGGTGGTCTGATTCCGACAGAGAGCAGTGACGACGGACCCCCAGAAGGTGCTGTGGAACTGTGAATTTACTGGATATTTGTTCGACGGATTAACATTACCCTCTACCCCTTTTAAAGAGACAATTGCATGCATTGTTTTAAGTGTTTTATTTGTGACCTTTTCATGTCTAAAGAAATGGCCGGGAGAAACAAACAAGAAATGAAATAGGCTGCCGTAAAGACCTGGAAAAGCATTTCAAATGAAAACAGTCTGAATTAAGCCATTGGGTTGCAAGCTTGATGCAGTTATTGCATGTAAGGGTTATGTCACGAAATATGAAATGTTATTCATTTAAGTTAATTTATTAATGTATGTACCATTTGCTTGCTTGAAAAGTGGCTAGCTTCAAATAAAAGGTGCATCATCATAAATTGTATAACATGTAAATACCATGAAATAAAAAATGGAATTCTGGACTTGTGTCTGATATTAATCTTTTGATCTAAAACCCAAATGTCTCCAGTATGCCACAAAGACAAATGAATCTTGTTATTCCAAGACTTTTGGAGGGGACTAGCTACATATATAGCCTATAGGCTATATACAATATATAATAAAAGTATGTTTACTTTTTTTTTTTGGGGGGGGGGGGGGGGGGGGTTAAAATATAGGATTAATGAAAACATGTTGAACTAAGGGTGGTGAGTGGTTAGCACGTCCGCCTCCCAGTACAGAGGACTCAAGTTTGAGTCCAGGCTCCGGCCTTCCTGGGTGGATTTGCATGTTCTCCCTGTTCCAGCGAGGGTCTTTTCCGAGTACTCTGGTCTCTTCCCACATTCCAAAGACATGCATGGCAGGTTAATTGGGCCCTCCGAATTGTCCCTAGGTGTGCTTGTGAGTGTGGATGGTTGTTTGTCTCTGTGTGCCCTGTGATTGGCTGGCAACCAGTCCAGGGTGTACCCCGCCTACTGCCCAAAGCCAGCTGAGATAGGCTCCAGCACCCTCTGCGACCCTTGTGAGGAATAAGCGGTCAAGAAAATGGATGGATGGATGTTGAACTAAATGCACACTGCCTCCTTGTTCTCAGAGAGCCAAGGCGACCAGATGCAGTGGTCATTTTAGTGCTTCAGCACAGTTTAAACATGTATTAACATGCACAATGCAGTTATATCACAATAAATGTATTACAAATAAAAACTAAATCCTCATAGGTTTACAGTATGAGGGAGGGCTGCGGTTTTCTTATTACTCAATTTAGGACCCCAACCACTTTTAAAAAAAAAAAAACGCCAAAGTCTAGGCAGCCTACTTGCAAAGAATTCCTTACAACTGCACCAAACTGAGCATTTGGGATAACGGGAAATCATAGCCTGTTGCCACCCAGCCTTCTCTGCACGCGCGCCCTGCGCCTCCCCCCTCGACACCACACCTGCTGCATCGCACTCTTATATCTATGAGCCCGCTGGATGTGGCTCAAAGTGCACATCTGGAGCAACGCGGATCAAAGATGTTGCTCACACGGCCGCAGTCCGCATTGCAACACGGGAGCGAAGCTGACGACGTGGATATGTGAGAAGCATATCTCTCATTCTCCGATATGAACATTTTACTATTTACCGTTCATGTGCGGCGAGGGCTGAGCAAGGCATTTACTGTATGCGTGTGTCCATCGTGATCACAGAGCGGGCGTGCCCTTGGATAATAAATAAATTGAAAATTGACGTTGCAACCAATAAGATTTCGATCCAGCCCTGCTCCGATCTCCAAGTGAAGCATCAAGACCAGTATTAGGTTAGTATGCTGAGATGTGTGCCTGTCTTGATACGAGGAGCTGCGTGCATGGATCAAAGTTTGTTTTTCCAACTTGCAGTATTTCTACATGAAGGGCTGCAGGTGACTGATCGCGCCTTAAGGACCCCCTGTTGGACTTTTGCCATGGGGGCCGAGAACAGCATGGTGAGTCTGCAGCAAATGTCCACGTGCATGTGCGCAAAAACCCGCTTCTCAAATCGGCTTCCTCACCGCACAACTTAGCTGCCGGGTGCGAGCAAATTGTGGAAGTATCCCAACTAGGGCACCGCGGCTACGGTCCTCTTCACCGCATAATTGATTTTTGCACATCAAATCACAAGACCATCTCTTTGATCTAACAATCATCTGTGTTTTGATGGCTGGGTCAACTTGTATCTATTTTTTCCCCATGAAAAGGCCTTCCACGCTTTGCGGTTTTACGCACGTGCAGTTGGCATAGCCTATTGCGAAAAGTGACGAGACAGAAATTTTTTATTTTTTTTGTTAAAACAATTTTTGACTGCCGGCAGCTGAAGTCACATGCCACATTTAAATGTCGGTGTTTCTACCTCATGGTGGCTCTGGATTAAGATCACATTGGCCCTGAAAAACCTGGACAATTAAACAATGTTATGTTTGACATGTAAATAATTAAACTTTAAAGTAACTAACAACTGTTTTTTTAATACCATCCCTGAAAGCAACCAAAAGCAACCAAAAATAAATTTGTTTAGTTTATTTAGTATGTTCTGCAAGTACACTAAAGAATTGCATATCGTAACATTTGAAAAATGTTTGGAATTCAATTATTTGCAGTATCAAATTAAGTGCTTCATGTTAACATTTTGTTCACTGTAACATTGAGCCTGCCTAAAAATTCACAGAGCTGTATGGCTTATTATTCCAAACAAAAATTAGCGACACTTTGGACACACCAAGTTCACAGCAGAATTGAGGTTGGTGTCAGTTTTAGCATTTGACAACAGATGCTTTATTCTGCTTAAATGGAGAAATTACCATTAGGGGCAGAACACTGCAGGACTAATTACTTTCTGAAAGTGTATAATGGTATAATAACTGTTTTGTGTTTAAAAAAAACAACAACAACAAAACAAAAAAACAACAACGACAACGACAACAAACAAATGATAGACCATTTACAGTGTATGGTTATGCCTAGGTTATTTATTTATTTATTTATGTAATTATTTATTTTTAACATGTGCAATGTGTAACTATTGTGACCTAATAATAGCAAGTAAACCTCACTGTTGCTTGATGGGACTCGAACAAACTGGCATCAGTACTGGAAAAAGGCAAGAATCATAACTACCAAAAGAGGAATACTTACCAAAAAAAAAAAAAATCAAACAAGCACAAGTTCGAGGTGAGACGGGAATCAAAGGCGAGGACGAGGAAAAGTCCCTAGGCAATTAATTGTCTGGTTTTCATGGAATCAGTACTTGCCTGGCATTTGAATGAGACAAAAAATACAAAAAAAAAAAGGGTGACAAATAGAAATTAAGACTAGTGCTATGATTTTCTGTCCATTGTGTATTAAAATATCCATCCATCCATCCATCTTGTGAATTTCTTATCCTCTCCCGGTTCACAGGCGAACTGGTCCCTGTGCCAGCTGAATTTATGGTCACCTATGACTTAAAGTCATTGGTGCTCACGACACGAGGTGATTGTGACATTTCAGGCTTAATTTACAATGCAGGTGTGTCAAGCGCCCAATTCCAATTAAATGCCTTTCCTGGCCTTAATACCTTTCCAACATCAGGCAGCGAAAAATTGTATGTAAACAATAATAAATAATTGAGAGATTGAGATTATCTCAAGTAAGGCGGTGTAGTAGTCGATTGTTTAACAAGTCCGTCTGACTGAGGTTTGGGATTCGAATCAGGGTCCCGGGATGGATATGTGCTATGCCTCTCTTCTACGGCACAGTACCTACTCAGCTCCGCACATATTTATTCACTTCTCCTGCTGGCAAAAGTATACATGCATGCACTACGAGGTACTAGCACCAGTTCCAAGTGTACGGATCTAATACCATATGTGGATAACCTACTACCGCCAGTTTATCATTTTGGCTTTACAGATGTTGGACTTTATAGTACCTTACAGGTCACTATTAAATTGACAGTTTGACAATGGATGGGATAGAAAGTGCATCGGGGACAAAATTGTGAAGTGATGGATTGTCGCAGGAAGGATGGATCTTGTCTGCCACCCTGCTAGCTAATTGCTACAGAAAGTCAGCTTGTATTGTTTACAAAATAATTTTTACATTAGGATTTTTACATGAGTATGTTGCCAACGTGCAGGACTTTGATGTATCAGTGTGCACATTCACATGAGTGACTGATGTGATGTATACATTTGCTAGACAGCTATCTGTTTCTGTTCATTATTCCCTATGTTTGCTTGCTTTGTTGGTGGACTTGACACGTTGTCCACCACTACTTAAACTGAAACTAAATGGTTATGCCCTCTTATGACGATTTGGCCCCTAACAGTCCTCATGTATCATTTTCTTGTGTTTTGTTTTACATCTTCCTTCACATCTTGAAAAGCCTGCTCGGCTACTGCACTATCCTGGCTGAGCAGTTGTTAAAATTTCAGCTAGACAACCAGCTCAATAGACACACACAACACAAGAATAAGGAATTTGCCCACTATTTCCATTTGCTCCAACTCAGTACATGTTTTAAAAGCAGTGATGTTGACAACTCTGGAGGCAGATACTGTAAAAAATATGAACCCATAAGAGAAGATTAGCCTATTTTTCAATTTTGGCCTTAAGTGAAACATTTGTTTTCAAAGTTTTTAATTACCCTATGCTTCAATTAATTCCACACTGTTCAACAATACAATATCAAGAAAAACAAAACAATATTTAATATGTGGTCAAGCTCATAGTTGTTTTCTGCTGAACACAAGGGAGGACCCACCTCCCCTGACCATGTCTCTTTTCAAAAGAGGGAAAAAGAAAGGGGAAAAACCCAACTAATATAGAAAATGATTTAATGGTGAACATTGCTGCTCTGTGGACAAGGTTGGCTCGGTTCCCACTCAGTGATGGTGTAAATGTGAGTGTGTTCATCTTTACATGTGCTCTGTGATTGACTGATGACCAACCAGTGTCTGTTGGAACAGTATCCAGTTCCTGAGACCCTAAATAAGATAAGCAGTACAGTAAATGGATAGATATAACATTTGGCTCATATTACTTCAACTTTGCTCTAAAACTGCTTTGAGGACACAGAAATGGATAAATGCAAAAGCCCTCCTCCCCCCCTTTCTTTCTTTCTTTTTTTTTTTTTTTAAATAAAACACGTAACTCCTCATTTATGAATCTAGTCATATGGAAACTTCCTCGAAATTTTTTGTGTGAATTGGAGCTACAGCCTGTATGTAAATTAATTTTATTCAATTCACTTACAAGACATTTCAATGTAATTGTAGGAATAAAATAATTTCAATATTAATATTAACTACAGAAGTGGATCATAATGAAATTGAGACCCATGACAGCCATGAAGGAACAAGTTTTGTTTATGCCTCCCTTGAAACGTAATACACAAGGGGAGCCAGCAGGTAGAGCTCTAGTCAGTGGCTCAAATGCTTTGAGCAGTAAATTATTTTCAAGGCATTTGATTTTCTCAAAGTAGTTTGTTTCAGAAGCTTCCGTTTCTCGTGCACTAATTACAAGCAAATCCTGACTGGAGAAACCTGTCCTCCGTGTAGTATTTCCCCCAAAGTCAGCTGAGATAGATTAACCTCACCCGTACTGAACAGGCTAAAATGTATGGATCATGGATGAACATGACTTGCTTTGCCATTTTTTTGGGGTGCTTTGTAGCGTTATGGAAAATACTGTATGCCTATGATTAACTGACGACCAGTCCGGGGTGTATCTTGCCTCTCGTGTGAAGTCCCATTGAGGATAAGGTGTGAAGAAAACGTATGGCTGCATGTTCTATATGCTCATGAATCATGATGCATGTTGTTTGGCAGAGGGTTGATGCGAATACACGGCGTCTACTCATCATTGCTTTCTGGTGCAATATATTCCCATAGACTAACACATCAATAGAGTGTAAAAGTTCTGTGAAACAATAAGTGAGTATTCTCTATTGAGCCAAGGTTGACTTATGGCTAGCAAGCTGCGAAAGTTGATTACAAGTCTCACCAGCGGACAAGTTCACATAAAGACTGGCCAAGGTGGTGAACATGCTTTGAGATTGGTTCATGTTGCTTCTGGTTTAGAGAGCTGGATGGAAATCAACTAAACACATTTATACAAACCATGGGGAAGAGAAGATGCTTCCTTTATGGCTCACAGAAAACATCGTTGAAAGAACAAACAATCCTGATGGAAAGGAGCAGAGCTAAACATTGAACAATGAATAAAGAGTGTTTCATGACAAAATTGGGAGATACTTGGTGTGAGTTCAACTCCTTTCTGAACAGTTACATAGGGACCCAGAAATGAGGCTAGAAAAAGCAATTACCCAAGCGAGACTGAGTGAACAAGTCAAGAGACAACAATGCCATGCAGAAATAACTAACACACAACTCGATAGGTTGCACAGTCACCAGTATCATGGTGTATCTAGGGTAGGGTTGCCAACTGTCCCGTATTAGCCAGGACTTCCCATATTTTGAGCAAAATTGTTATATCCCGTACGGGACCTCTAAAGTCTCGTAAAATAATGTTCAATTCTTACACGACATGCAGCAAACGGCATCTTTGACATTTTTGGACCACGGCGGCTCCCGTAGGTTGACAAGTGACAAGGAAGTTGCTCGTAGCTAATAAAATGAGTCGCTGGGTGTTGTAGAGCAAAGTAAAAGCGTGTGCAAAGTTTGCCGAACAGCTATTAAAACGAAAAATAGCAGGCAGCACAACTAATAGCCTCTTCCAAGACTTACGCCAAATGCATCCGAAAGAATGGGAGGAATGCTCACGTCTTCGAGAGTGCGGCGTGGCTAACGCTAGCGATAAGTACACGCACACCATGAAATAACATACATTGTGACATGCACCAGAGCTTGTCTTTTGCCAGAGTCAGTTGACAGGCTAGTTCTGTTATATACAAATGTTATTGTGAGTTGCGTTGTATATTTGCAGAATACTGGATGTGTGGTTTACAATACCTGTTTACAATTGTTAGAACTACTTACTTGTGGCAATTAAGTTATGCAAAAGCTATGAGTAGTTTTTTTTTTTGCATAGGTATGTATGTGACATTTAAGTTGAGCAAAAGATATGAGTAGTTTTTTTTGCTCAAGCTATATATGTGGCATTTAAGTTGAACAAAAGGCTATGAGTAGCTTTTTTTGCACAAGCTTTGTGGCATTTAGGTTATGCAAAAGCCTTAAGTATTTTTTTTTTTTTGTATAAGCTATGTATGGCATTTATGTTGAGCAAAAGGCTGTGAGTAGTTTTTTTTTCTGCACAAGTTATGTTGCATTCAAGTTATGCAAAAGATATGAGTAGCTTTTTTTGAACAATCTATGTTAAATTTACCGTAAAACTGATAAAAAATGTGTGTACGTTATTGTCTGAACAGTTTGCACAAGATTAATTTTTGAATAAATCAAACCTTGTTTAAATGTTTTTTTTTTTTTTTTTTTTTTAAACTTTTGATTAAAATCGTGTAAAATCGTAATCGTCCAGAGTGACAGAAGAAAAAAAAAAAAAAAAAAAAAAAAGAGATTTTATGTTTTGGCCATATCGCCGAGCCCTAATATATGTGTGTGTGTATATATATATATGTCCCTTATTTTGGGATGAGAAAGTTGGCAACCCCAGCTTAGGGTGACCAGATTTTCAAATTTAAAAACCAGGACACTACAATTCTGCTGAAAATCAAAATTTCACAAGGTACTATTCATGAAAAGTTTTATTGCTAGTAAATCTGGTGACCACTGGTTGACTTATTTTGGCTAACACTAAATGCTATCTTGGTTGACAGTTGATCAGCGCTAAACAAACAATGCACTCATGAGTTTTTTTTCAATGGAATTTTTATGAGGTTTTAGGTGAATTAATGAGTATAAATTTATACGTATCTGCACGCACGCGCACACACATGCGCACACGTACGCAAACGAACGCACGCACCCCAACGCACTCATACATGTTTAAAAAAATAAATAAAAAATAAAAAATAAAAATAAGAGAGCAATGATAAGACGTTGAATCGGTAAGACTACCGAATGAACAATTCTGAGCTCTAAAAAACAAAAAAACAAACAAAAACAAACAAACAATGCACTCATTACCTCACAGTCGCACATTATAACACTGGAAAATGAACAGCCAGAAATGCTCAGCTCGCATTCAGTCTGACTACATTTCCAACGGCTCTTAAACATGGAAGCAGGAAAAAGTTCGGATCTGGAAGGAAGGAATCTGATGGTTAAATTCCTTTTTGTTTTATCGTATGATTCGCTATGAGAACTGCGTTATTGACATTCACATGACCCAAACAACTCGCTTGCTGACTGGACTAGATGGGACCTGTGGTAAAATGGAACAAAACAAGCTGGCAAAATCCGCTGGGACTCAGGACACAAGGCTCAAAACCAAGACTGTCCTTGTTAAACCGGGACGTCTGGTCACCCTAAACGCACCACCAAGATTCGCAAGTAATGCAAGAAGTGTGTAAATACAAGTGGACAAATTCAAATGGCCGTTAACCGGGAACACTGTACACACGCGCCCAATTAAACTAATTAATAGAAACCATAAAACATTGGATAAAGTGATATGACCCACTTAGGACACGTTGCTCCAACCAAGGTCTTTTTGAAACCGATTCCACTGTCCAAGAAGTCCTCTCTGCTCACCATATTTCTGACCCCATTTTGGGGTTGCTTTTACAATAGTTTTGGTTTTGTAATCTCACCAGCATCACAGCAATTGGAAGATTTCCATTGTTGGACGGGTGACAAATGCAGTGAACATAATGAGAGGCTACAGCAGGTCCTGTTACAAGTTACAACCGCATGCAATGGCAAGTGTGACTTCCTAAAGACACATTGAAGTGTCAGGGGTGAAGACAATGGTGTCACCAAGGCACAATAAAACCAAGTGGGGATATTCCTACCAGCCTGGGGGGAAAGAAACAAAAACAAAACAAAAAAACAAAAAAACACCCTCACAGATCCTTCTGCTAAAGTCAAATATACAGGAATGTCTCAGAAAATTAGAATATTGTGTAAAGTCCATTATTTTCTGTAACGCAATTAAATAAGCAAAATGCCATACATTCTGGATTCATTACTAATCAACTGAAATATTGCAAGCCTTTTGTTTTAATATTGCTGATTATGGCATTTTCAGCCAAATATCTTAAAATATTAAAATATTTCCTCAGACCAAGTAAAAAAAAAAAAAAAAAAAAAAAAGCCATAATCAGCAATATTAAAATAAAAGGCTTGCAATATTTCAGTTGCTATGTAACGATTACAGAATGTATGGCATTTTTGCTTATTTAATTGCATTACAGAAAATAATGTACTTTACCACAATATTCTAATTTTCTGAGACAGTCCTATATTCATGTGGGGTTGACAACAATAGGCATTTAAGATTCAGAAAACTAATCATTTCGATGGAGCAGTTTAGCAAAAAAATAAAAAATATCTTTACAAGTCTTATTTGAACATTTATGACCAAAACATCTTCTAATTAGCAAATTAACACCTTAGTTGTTAGCCTGCAAGTCAAGGCTAATAGTTTTCAGACCGGATTTGGTTTCGAATTTCCCACCTCCTGCGGACATGACGTCATTCACACATTGTGTACATGAAGAAGAGTGTGCAGAGTAGGGCTCCAGGTGGAGGAGTGGAACCGTCACTAGCCTTCTGTGGGAGACCATGTAGCTTACATGATGTAAGCTTGTGTGTAAGTGAGTGAGGGGGGGGAAAAATAAAAAATAAAAATAAAATAAAAAAAATTCTTAGCTACTCAAACGGCTTGTATCTCTTTGGGAGATCTTATTAGTAGTTTTAAAATTCTGATAGACATCGTGTTATAGCAAGGAGCGGCCCCTGTTCTTTTTGAGTGGGTTAAGGATTTAGTGTTGAGTATTGAGTTTTTAAATCACATTAACAGTGCGTTCCGCTGAAGTCTACCCGCACCTGTAACGTACCGACTGCTGTCGGAGAAAAAGTGGATCCCAAAAAATGTAGACCCAGACAGGAAAATACAATTGAGATGAGGTTTATTCACAAACCCACCAAACGCAAAACGCTGGCTCAGATGCCAGGAGAAAAAACGAAGCGCGAGTACAATACTCGGAAAAGTTTATTAAAAAACACTTGCAAAAGGCAAGGAGAAACAGGGGTTAACAAAAAATACAACGCAAGCTGGATCTAACTATTCACAATAACACACACACACACTACAATCTAACTATATACAAAAAAGAAAGCGCCGTGGCAGATACGTGAAAAAATACTAACTTATCAAATCAAAACAAGGCTATACTAGAACGCGAGACTAAGATTCAGGAACAAAAAGGTCTAGAGAATGTCTTGAGCAAGGGCTGCGTGCAAGAAATAATCTGACAGTGATCTGTCGCGCCGGGAGTCCTTTTAAAGACCTCTTGATTGTGGAAATGCGCCTCAGGTGTGGCGCAGGTGGACACGCCCCCTTCACTTGCCCACTGGAAAAACACCGGACACACAGACTGAGAGCAGGATTATGACAATGGACGCCCCCTGGCGGACCACCTGGTTTTGACGGGTTAGCAGCATAGAAGGTCCGCAGGAGGGACGGATCCAGGAGCGGGGGACCCACTGACGCTCCTCTGGCCCATAGCCCTCTCAGTCAACCAGATACTGGAAACCCCTGCCCGCGGCCGAGAGTCCAAGATTTCCTTTACGGTGTAGACCGGGTCCCCGTCCACCAGTCGCGGAGGAGGCGGCGGAGCCGCAGGAGAGTTTAGAGGACTGGAGGCTGCAGGCTTGAGTAGGGAGACATGGAAAACGGGATGGACTTTCAATGTAGAGGGCAGACGGAGTCTCACCGATACCGGGTTGACAATGGAGTCCACTTCATAAGGTCCAATGTACCATGGACCCATCTTCCTGGAGCTCCCCGCCAGATGCAGATCCCTGGTGCTCAGCCAGACTTTATCCCCCGGCCTGTAATTGGGTGCCGGGCGACGACGGTCCGCAATCTGGCGGCGATGCGGGACAGCGCGGCTTGGGTCTCCCGCCAAACTCGCTGGGCCCGCTTGAGGTGGAGTTGCACCGTGGGGAGGTTCACTGGCCCTTCTTGGGAGGGAAACAGTGGTGGTTGATAGCCGTAGGCTGCTTCAAAAGGGGACCGGCCCGTAGCTGAGGAAACCAGGGTGTTATGGGCATACTCAACCCATGGCAGGTAGGTAGCCCAGGAGGCAGGGCAAGCAAGGCACATACAACGGAGGGCCGCTTCCAAGTCCTGATTGACTCTCAGTCTGGCCATTGGACTGGGGGTGATATCCAGATGACAAGCTGGTCGTGGCTCCCAACAGCTTGCTGAACTTCCGCCAGACCTGGGAAACAAACTGGGGTCCTCGGTCTGATACCATATCAACTGGGAGGCCATGGAGTCTGAAAACATGCTTGACGAGCAACTAGGGCCATCTCCCAGGCAGATGGTAATTTGGCCAGTGCCACAAAGTCTCAGGCCACCAGAATCGCTGAGCAAGGAGTGAGTGAGTTCAGTTGATGCCAGGGTGGCAGGCAATCCTAGATTCGTGCCCCCACCGGAGAACATCAGAACGCAGGGGCACCGGAACGAACAGCCTTCCGGGGGGGCACTCGGCAGGGACTTGAACCCCTTCCAGGGCCTCCATGACCCTTCTTTCAATGTCCCACTGCAAAGCCCCCACGAAGCAACGGTACAGTAGAATGGTCTCTGCCCGGTTCTCGTCACTAACCGGGTCATGGATCCAAGACAGAGCGTCGGGCTTCCGGTTCTGGGATCCCTTACGATAGGTGAGGGTGAAGTTGAACCTGGTCAACAGCAACGCCCAGCGGGCCTGAAGCGAGTCAAGTCTTGGCGGTGTAGAGGTATGCCAGGTTTTTATGGTCTGTGAAAAGCATGAAAGGTTCTTTAGCCCCCTCCAGCCAATGCTGCCATTCTTGCAAGGCCAGTACAATGGCCAAGAGTTCCCGGTTACCAACATCGTAGATGGACTCGGCCGGGCTTAGTCGCTTGGAGAAGAAGGCACAGGGGTGGAGCCTCTGGTCGACCGGAGAGCGCTGGGACAGGATGGCCCCCACTCCTGAATCCGATGGGTCCACCTCGACCACAAAAGGAAAGTTGGGATTAGGATGAGCAAGCACCGGTGGGTCAACATATGTTTCAAAGCAGAAAACGCCGCTTCTGCTTCAGTAGTCCATTTAAAAAGGGACTTTATTAGATGTCAACCGAGTAAGAGGTGTGGCCTTCTGACTATAGTTACAAATAAATCGGCAATAAAAATGAGCAAATCCTAAAAAACGCTGCAATTGCTTCCGAGTGGTTGGAGTCGGCCACTCAAGAGCTCGAGTCTTTATTGGATCGGCCCTAAACTGGCCCCCCTTTAATAATAAATCCCAAAAACGGCACTGACTTAGCATGAAATTCACATTTCTCCGCTTTCCCGTATAGTCGATTCTCCAGTAGCCTTTCAAAAACCAGCCGGACGTGCTGGCGATGCTCCTTCATATCCCGTGAGAAAAATATATCAAGTGTCCCAGAGGGGTCTTGAAAGCCATTTTCCATTCCTCCCCCTCTTGTATACGAACCAAATAATATGCGCTGCGGAGATCCAATTTAATAAACACCACTGCCGACTGCAATGCGGCAAACATCAGCGGGAGCAGACACTTATTCTTCACAGTAATTTCATTTAATCCTCGATAGTCCACGCACGGCCTTAAGGTCTTCTCGATAAAGAAGAAACCCGCCCCCACGGGGGACTTCGAGGGTCGAATAATGCCCGCAGCCAACGAGCTCGAAATATATTCCCGAAGGGATTCCTGTTCCGGTTGCGATACAAACGCGAGCTAGGTAAGGTGGCGTTCGGGACTAGATCAATCGCACAATCATACGGCCGGTGAGGTGGTAAAGACTAGGGGTGGGAATCTGACATGAGGCCGATTCGAAATGTCTCGATACACAAGTTGCGATTCGATTGAAAGACGATTATCTTTCAGAACAGAACGGTTCGATTAAGTTGGGAACGATACAATTTGATTCGATACGATTAATTTCAATATTCAAAACTTATAGTGACATTTGTTGCTTGTAAACATTAATCTTATAACACCACAAATTTTTACAGTATCTACAAATGTGTTAAAAAAAGAACAATGTCTTCTATATTTTTATATATTGAATCAATTATTTAAATGGACCGGAACAAAGGGCTGGGCGATATGACTGAAAAATGTATCAGTTTAAATATTTATTAGTTATTGACAGTTAGAATTTATTTATTTATTTTTTTAATTCAAAATCAGGATCAGGAAAACAAAAGGCTGATAATTCAATTTGAAATATAAATATTTAACCTTTAAAAAGACACCAACACAATATGTCCACATTGTGAAGTATTTCAGAAACAAATTTAAGACATGAAATAAACCTACCGTCCAGCCAAAAGAAATATGCCACCACCTTATGGAACAATAAATCTAACACATTTTAACAACTTAATATATCCAAAAATATTTCCAAAAGTGCCCTGACCTTTTTAATCAACATTTTTTTGTTTTTAACAATTTTTGTTTCTTTGCCATCACATTCATTTTTGGTTAATGTATGACATCTTTTGTTTTTTTATATGAGACACGATGATGACCACGGAATCACTACTGTTTGTTTTGTTTTTTGGGCTGTCGTTCATTTTGAGTTTGATGACGTAATTGCGGGCACGTCTCAGTTCCTTGCTGCTCATGCTAGTTGTGTACATTCACAGGGAACCACAAACTGAGAAATGAGATACTTGCAGTGTGCTTTTAGCTTAGCTGGTGTGTTGGCTGTGGGGCATACCTGCGTCGTTTGAATCCATGCATTTGATCGTCTCGGGAGTTATTCTTTTTGGCTCGCGCGCAGTGCCAACGCCGGCCCGGGACATACAAGTGCACCGAGAGGACTCTATAGCCATGGGAAATAGAGATGTACGGCACCGGCTTCTGCTAACTGTCTCCATTTGCATGTTGTCACTCGTTGTGCGCGACTGCGCGCGTGCCGTGTCGCGAGCACGGCGTTGACAGTAGGCGTCCCCCCCCCCCCAAAAAAAAGGTGCGTAACGTCTTTGCATTATGTTTACAACATCCGGGGAATGAAGCGTCTGCGCGCTACTTTGCTAGCTCTCTGTAAACACGGAAGTAGCTTGAATAGTGATGCTACTGAAATGTAAACAAAACAAGTAGAGTACGGTGCAGAACTCTTGCTATTGTTATGAAAACCATAAAGCCTCACTCACAACCGATTCACAGCAACACGATATCCGGTCCACAGCTTTACAAGCAATGTATCTAAGGATTCCCGGCTGATTTTGTATCAGTTGACAAGTCTGCTACCGATACGGCCGTTTAGCTCCCCTTGACCACCGATGGTTCAGTCGAATCGGTTTTTTGTCCCACCCCTAGTAAAGACTGATGGCGGTCCTTACTAAAGACCTTCTTCAAATCATGATATTCACTAGGTACATTATCTAAACAAATACACTCAGTGTCAGTATCAACAGTTGGTATCGGTCTGCCATCTGCGGACTGAAGACAGTGCGCGTGACAAAATGTGCTCAAATTTTCCAAGGCTGGCTTAGCCCAGTCGATATCAGGGTTATGCAATTTTAACCAGGGAAGCTTCAGAACAACTGGAGCCAAGCGAGAAGGCATAATGAAAAATCGCCTTCGTTCTACATGATTCCCGGAGAGATAAATCAAGCGCCCCGGTGACTTCCTTCACCACTGCCAGGAGGCGCCCGTTAAGATACAACACTCTTAGTCTTACTTAAAGCAGTTCTATGTAAGATTTAAAATTTCAACTCTCTACTGCCACCTGTGGCCAAAAACAAACTGCACGCTCGTACACGCTGCGCGCACGACCTCAATACTGAAGACTGGGCTCTTCATATCCAATTAAACTGTTTTCAGAGGTAAGAAGTTTTATAATGTTATACAAAGCCTGCCACTTCACGGAATGAGACTCTCGATCCCCACTAAACAATTGATGGCCACGGGACGTGCAGATCATATTGCATTAGTCGGTCGAAGTCCAGTCCTGTGTTGTACTCCAAAACGATGTGTAAATTACGTCAATTAATTGGACCTCATGCCGATGTTAATATGCAGTTACATATTGTAGTCACCCCGCTCGACGGACGTCAACCTGATTCTAGACATTATTAGTGTAGGTCGCCCCCAGTCTAGCATCATTGTGCGTTAGCCGAAAGGTGGGCTGTCATTTATGGAAATTGACGATTGTGAAAAACATAGACCCATTCACTACTTAGTGTGATATGGCCGTGAATGTTATCGCCATTCAGTAGTACCGTTCACATTCCGTTAGCATAATGTAGCTACAATAGGCTGTTTTCACGGAGGAAAATAAGGCGACATTTAGCGTGATTGAAACGCCGCGGAATGGAACGTCTGTTCTTCATAAAGTCCTTCTGTTCTATTACATTCAACTTTGCCGCCCCTTTCACGCTAAATGTTGCCGTCCACCTCACTTTCACCCCAATAGTTACGACCGAGAAGTGATCGATCTTGAGGTTACTGCTATTTGAAAACAACACATTTTCCTCTAAATGTCAAGATACTCGCTTCTTACCTTTTGGAGTAGAAAGAAAGCCAGCTGTGAATCACTTTTCTAATCCAAGTCCGATCTCAACGCTCTCCACCGCTGATATGTCAAACCAATGTTCACTCACGTTCTCGGCGCCGGTCACTATCAAGTTTAGATTTTTTTTTTTTTTTTCTTGGCACTTGACATTGTTTTCATTTTTTTGAGCAGCCTTCCGCGGAGTAACAGCGGGTGTCTGGGGCAGCGAAAATCTGTACTAGTTCCGTCTTCGCGCGACAGGAAACAACTGACGATGATGCGAATAACGTCACATCCCGCAGACAGAGGGCGGGAAATTCGAAGGATTCGGACCGGACGCTTCCTAAATAATATTGGCCAGAGGCTTGTAGGAGTACCCATTGTGAACAGCGAAGATGTTGATCTATTAATTAGAATATGTTTCAGTCATAAATGGTCAAATAAAAAGGCTATTGTTAAGATATTTTTTTGGGAATTCCTACATAGAGTAGCTTTAACGTTTCCACGGGACAATTTAACGTATCAATAATACATGGATTGACAAAACAATCAGCGCCCGAATCAACAAGGGCTACTACAGTGTTCCCTCGTTTTCCGCTGGGGTTAGGTTCCAAAAAAATACCCGCAATAAATGAAATCCGCGAAGTAGTTAGCTTTATGTTTTAAGGTTCTAAAATCCCAGACCGCACAATTTATACACATTTCTCATTGAGGCATTTACATGTTCTCCCATTTCTCTCTTGTTCAAACATTGATAATGTTCAAACCTTCATAAATTTTATAAAATGGGTATATTACTGTAAAAAAAATTGCGCAAAATTGCACTTAAAAAATCCGTGATACAGCGAGACCGCGAAAAGTTAACCGCGTTATAGCGAGGGAAGACTGTACGCGGACTCTTCCCAAACCCCGACACTTCTCCTTGCAGTTCCATACGCTTAATGTCCGTTTCCGCGTTCAGTTCGGGAGGCGACTCGGGTTTAATCGGGTCGTACTCACTGTCTATCGGTCGGGGTGTCGGTCTGGCGACTGCCCAGCTGGGTGGTCGAACGCCGATGAACCGTTGGCTTCCTCGGGCAGTTGGATACCCGGTGCCCTGGCTGGCCACAGTACAGGCACTCCCCCGCGATGAACCGCCGTCGTCTCTCCTCCGGTGGTAGCCGCCCGCCTCTTAGCTGCATCGGCTCATCCAGGCCGGTTGACATCACCGGTGCGGGCCCGGAGTCCGAGTCGTCATTGTGATGGGCGTAGTTGCTCCTCCGAGGGGCTCGCGTCCGTTCCCCCGTGCGTTCCCGACGCCGTTTCCACAGCCGAGTATCCAGACGAATCGCAAGCGAGATAAGTTCCGTGTCATCGCGAACCGCAAGTTCATCCTTCACGGAAGGGTTCAGTCCCCGGCGAAACACACAACATAAGGCAGGATCGTCGAACCCGCTCTCAGCAGCCAGTATACGGAAGGAGATAGAATAATCTGCCACGGACTGACTACCCTGGATATAATCTAACAACTGGCCTCCGGCCTCCCTTCCCTTCACAGGATGATCGAAAACCTGTTTAAACTCTGACACAAAAGCGAGGAAGGAAGACCGGAGGTCTTGTCACGCGTTGCTCACAGCCATTGCCCAAGTAGCCGCCCTGCCTGACAAGAGACTCATAACAAAGGCCACCCTAGATGCGTCACTAGCATAAGTGGAGGGTTGCTGATCAAAAACAAGGGAGCAATGGTGCAGAAATGTGGCACAGTCCCCGGGTGGGGCAAAACGGGCTCACGAGCGGGAGGGGGAGCCGCCGCAGCCGCGGTCGCCCCCGGGTCCCGATGCTCGACCCGAACATACAACTCCTGCATCTGACGAGTAAGTATGTCCATTGCACTATGAAGTTCTGCCAAAGAGGCCTCGTTTTTCCCGACCCGGCTCCCTTGGCAGGCTAAAGCATGTCTCACCTTGTCTGGGTCTGCGGGATCCATATGGTCGGATTATTATGTAACGTACCGACTGCTGTCGGTGAAAAAGTGGATCCCAAAAAATGTAGGCCCAGACAGGAAAATACAATTGAGATGTTTATTCACAAACCTACCAAACGCAAAACGCTGGCTCAGATGCCAGGAGAAAAAAACAACATAAAGCGCGAGTACAATGCTTGGAAAAGTTAATAACAAAAAACACTTGCAAAAGGCAAGGAGAAACAGGAGTTAACAAAAAATACTTACACCGCAAGCTGGATCTATCTATTCACACAATAACACACACTACAATCTAACTATATACAAAACAGAAAGCGCCGTGGCAGATACACATGAAAAAATACAAACTTATCAAATCAAAACAAGGCTATACTAAAACGCGAGACTAAGATTCAGGAACAAAAGGTCTAGAGACTTCTTGAGCAAGGGCTGCGTGCAAGAAATAATCCGACTGATCTGTCGCTCCGGGAGTCCTTTTAAAGACCTCTTGATTGTGGAAATGCGCCTCAGGTGTGGCGTAGGTGGATACGCCCCCTTCACTTGCCCACTGGAAAAACACCAGACACACAGACTGAGAGCAGGATTATGACAGCACCGGATGGTTGGGTGCGCTTATCCGGCGAATACGGAAGTCATTTGTGCATATAGTCCATTGACACAAATTAGATAAATAAATAAATAAACAAACAAACAAATAAATAAATAAATAAATAAATAAATAAATAAATAAATAAATAAATAAATAAATAAATAAATAAATAAATAAATAAATGTCAAGTACTAGAGGTTAATGAAAGCATCAAAGATGAGGTGATTATGATGCTACTCCACAAATGACTGAGTAAATTCTCTATCGAAGGCTGGGGAAACAAGTTTCTTGTTGAAAGAATGTTCCAGCCCTTGTGGCCATTCTTGGATGAGTTGACAGTTTTAAATTGAATGATACTCTATGTCTGCATTGCAGTCACGGCTGCACAAGAGTCACCTAGGGATTATTAAATACATAGAGAGCGCAAAGAAGAAGAAGAACAAGACTTTATCATCCCACAATTTCACTGGTGGCAGCAGTAAACGATAATACAGTATACAATATCATGAAAAGAACAGGTGAGGAGGGGGGAGTTTATTTATTTTTATAAATACCTAGTTGGGGAAAAAACATCATATATGATCACTGCATGTTGTGGCTTATTTACAGAGTATTCCACATAGGTGGCATTTAATTTATTGAGTTAAATTGAGCTTTGGAGTTTTGCTGTATGAAGAAATATTGTGAAGCAGAACTCCTTTCCACTTCTATGGTGTAAAGGTTTGACTCTACACTGTAAGGGAGGGGTGTCTATTATGGATGTCAGCATTGCAGTCCATTTGATAGCCCAAGATGGACCTTTCTCAACCAAACGGCTAACTCTCTTTTGATTGCTGTCTACGATGCCTCCTCACCAGCACACAATGAATAAAACAATGCTAGAGGCCCACCAATGTCACAAAAGTTCCTCAGCAAAGCTCTGCTTATGTTGAAGAACCTTAAGTCTCCTCAGACTCTGTCCTTTCTTGTACAGAGCATTTTTCCTGTTTAATTTATTATTCCACCCTTTCGGACATATTTTTACAACAGATTTCACTGATCACTTCATTTACATCCGAAAAAAAAAAAAAAAAAAAGGGCTGACGGGTTGAAGCCATGGCTTTAGTGTTGGCCAGTGGTGGCAAACTGCGGTCCTCGAGGGCCGGAGTCCTGCAAGTTTTCTAGATTTCCCTACTCGAAGTGCAGCTGATTCCAATTAACAGGCTCGTTATCAGGCTTCTGCAGAGCTTGCTGATGAGCTGATCATGAATCAGCTGTGTTGAAGAAGGGAAATATCCAAAACCTGCAGGACTGTGGCCCTTGAGGACCGGATCTCGCCACCTGTGGTGTAGGTAAAGAGCCAGGTAAATGAGTCCACTGCTTCAATGTCCTCTGTTCTCGAAGTTTTAGCCATTTGACGTGAAGTCCACATTTTCTACAGAGCAACAGGGAGGCTGAAACTTGGTATGAAGACTATTTAGCAGTGGTGGACTATTTACAAAATTTTGAGGCTCCAGCATTTGTCAGCGCCCCTAGAACCTTTCAGTCATTGTCATTTTTTCAAGCTAAACCAAACTATTTTAACGACGCTTCCGTAATCAACTCATCACCACTATTTTAGGACTGAGAGGCAAAGGTGAGTGAGTATTCGGTCAACCAAACGGGTGTCCGTGACTCACCGACTGAAAGATCTATCTGTACTTGACCCATTTAGTGATGACTGCACTGACGGACGAAAACCTGTGCTTCTCGGCATTCATCAGTAATGACAGAATGCCCTCGTAAGAGTCTTCTCAGGAAGGTTAGCAACCCTTATCTATCCCATGGCTTGCCATGTGTTTCCAATGGTAAATGAACACAGCCCTGCTAAGCTTCTCACGGGAAGAAAAATCTGAACCTTTGTTCCCGTTATTCCATTATAGCACAACCCAGAATGGACCAACATGGTCAACTTCAAAACAACATGGCACAAATGCAAACAAAAGCTAAGGTAGGACTATGACCACAGACAGAGCACGCAACATGCAACCAGCATGATCATGTGAGGATCAAGGATTTGCTGGTGAGGAACAATTGCCTCCATGAAGTAGGCAAACCTAACTGACACTTTGTGGAGAGAGCTCCTCACAAACCTTTTGTTCACCAGACACCTCTTCCAGACTTCAATATCCCAGGGTCATAAAGTGCAATTGTCACACCTGCAGGCCAGCGTGACTCCATAGAGCAAACGCCACAACAGGAGAGGTAGTTTCCTTTGCTGACAGGATTTCGGGATCATCCCGCATGTCTCAGAGACTTTGATTGTTCATAAACATTGTGTGAGCACTGGACCACAAGAGTGTCTGAACTCACATGTAGGCTTTTACCTAGACCACCTCATCCTCCAACACAATAACAAATTAGACATTGTTGGAGAGGTTATTAGAAATAGCTACTTGATTTTTAAATATAAACCTGCTTGTGACAATGATCATTTGTTCACAGTGTCGATGTATCCATTATGGAAAGTACATTTCAAATCTATACTATTGGTAAGTCCACACGTATTGACTAATCTAACATGCTGAAAATGGCTGGCTCTCTTTGATGATGCAGTGTTAATGTTGAACAAACATTTTTGGGCTCTCCTGAAAAGTGATGATTTTGGAGGTATGAGATATTTCCCAACGGCAATGATACATGGGAAAACAGGCACAAAGGTGCTTCATATTTTACTTAGATATTGTAGATTACAAGTACGTAAGAGAGCAGAAGAGCTTTTCATTTTCAGCTTTGAGAATTCATAATTGTTTTACTTACATTTCCTCTGGAAAAGTACTATCCTCAGAAAGAGTGCTTTAGAAAAAAGTACAAGTCCTTCTTCTGTTAATGAAGGGATAGTTGCTGAGCACCCCTACTGTTAGGGTGTGATGAAGGGTGTGCATGGCTCAAAAAGTTATACACTGCATTATGACGGTCACCACCAAGATAAAGCTTGAATTATGTGAATTATGCTGAACTGACAAGAAGTGCCTGTGTTTGTTTTTAAATCTCGTTTGTTTTTGTTTTTTTTCTGCATTGTGTTTTGTTGAGTCTCTGAGACCCATCTGTCTCTATAGATCTCTTTATTACTACTGTGACCAAAACATTTGTAAACAAGGACATAACTAGTGAAATGTACTTTGGCCCAGGGTTAAACTATGATTTCAGCCAGGATAATGTGTTTGCCAGTTAACATGAATAAACACATACAGACAATAATTAACAGATAATGAATTACAAACATGAAAGGCAATACAGCCAGCTTCACTGTTAAACAGCCCACAATTGATTTTCAAGAGTCATGGAAACTCCTCCAATTGACCCTGCATCTTGCGCAAAGTCAGCTGAGGCAGGCTCCATCAGGACCCAAGACCTTAATGAAGACAATGTGATATAGATATGGATGGATGGATGGATGGATGGATGGATGGATGGATGGATGGATGGATGGATGGATGGAAATTGGAACTTTGGACTTTCTCATGTTTGGTAGATTATTTCTGTTTTAAAAATGCCACTTCAAAAGGAATACAGTATACGTATAGCTTGTGTTTATATTTTCATTTGTTTTTCCAGTATATGTTGCCCCATTCATGACAAATAAGCAGTTGGGTGCCCCATCCTTTCTACTCACAAATTCTGGAGGTAGTAACACACAAATTGTCACCTCAGAGAACGAAATTTGGCCCCAGAGCGGATATATAGAAATGTCTACAATGATGACGGGCCTTATTTTTTTAAACTGATGGAGACTTTCACACTCTGGTGGTGCAGCAATGGTAAAATGGTAAATGAAGTGCACTTACTTTATAGTACAGCAGTGTATCTACTCGTATGGTGGGTGCCCAAAGAGCAGTCTCACATTCACTTTTGTTTTTTGTTAAAAAAAAAAAAAAAAAGAAAAAGAAAAAAAAGAAAAAAAAAAGTTGCTTTTGTAAAAAAAAAAAAAAAAAAAAAAAAAAAAAAAAAAAGAATAAAAAAAGAAAAGAAACTATGATAAACCTTCCATATGCATCTTCCATGAAAAACAGGGTTTGCTTCCGCGAAAACAAACAAAACATATAATGTTGGGGGAAATTTCTGCAAATAAGTGAATCCGCGGTTGCTGAGGTGCGAGTATGCGGGGGTGAATGATGGATGCCGATTTTCACTCTTTTACTTTGCGTTAACTTGAAGCATTGCATTGCAATGGAACTTGACCTTCGATTTTAATATGAAACAAGACTCACTCTAAATTGCATTCAAGTTTTTGTTTTACGTTTCGTCTTGTAGCGAAGCTCCTTTTATCCAATCAGCACAGCAACATAGAAATCCATGGGCCAGTGTTTCTCAATTCCGGTCCTCGTGGCCCCCGATCCAGCCTGTTTTCCATGTCTCTCAATTCCCAATGCAGCTGATTCCAATGACAGCTAATCAGCAAGCTCCGGAGAAGCCTGATAACGATCCTCACCTGCGTTGGAATTGGGAGACATGGAAAACAGGTTGGATAGGGGGCCACGAAGACCGGAATTGAGAAACACTGGCCTAAATAGACCAAAAAAATATAACAAATAAAATAAAAACATCTAATAAATAAAGTGTGTGGTGATACTGTTAGTGGTATGATATGTCCATTGATCAATGTTTGTGTTGATTCACAACTTGGCAGCAGGTTTTGGATTGGAAATGGAAACACTTGCTTACGAATGTTTTAAGTGCATTTGTTTCCAATCAAACTTGCACAGCGCATGCACACACTGGACAGTCATTGAGTGTTCAAGCAAACATGCAGGTAACATGCTTTTAAGGGATACTCATCAGTCAATCTTGATGCTTTCGTGTCAACTGTCTAAGTTTATATTTAACTAATCAAAGAAATGGTAAATAGGAATTCTTTTGTGCTTTGGCTGATGATTGATTGCATACTTTTTTTTCTCTCTTTCACAATCAATATTTTTGTTTACTATCCGACTTCAATAGCTTGTCATGAGGTTGGACCCCCCCCCCCCCCCCCAATCATTATTTATCCTTGACTCTTGACTCACGGCTTAGAAACATACCTTTACCTCACCCTTATAAAAAAAATAGCAAATATTGACAATGAGATCCTGTAATTGGGCTTTTGCATATATTAGAGCAGATTTCACCTCGAGGTTGAGTAACAGAAACTGTCTCCCCACAGAGAGAAGTGTAAGAGGAAAGAAATATGAAGTTACTTGGTTGGTATAGTATTCGATCAAAAGAGTATCCACACTTGATAACACATAGGGAAAACTTAAATTTACTTTTCAATGTACTGTTACTATTACTACTACTACTACTACTACTACCAAATAATGGTTCACAGACCTGGGGTGACTGGATGAGAACCACTGCGCTAAGGTTTCTCCACTTATTGCTTTGTTCAGTTAGAAACCTATGTCGATTCAACAGGGAAAGCCTGTTTCTCTTATTAGCAACGTAGTTAATTTAAAATAAATAAATACCTCCCAAATGTTTGCATGTTTGACACCACTTTGGAGTTCTTCTCTTATGTACTTCTTAACTTCTTTGATAATTTTCTAAATTAATTTGTGTCACGATTAGTTGATTTGTGATAGATGAGCCATTGTCAATATTGTGTTGCATTTGTGGGTTTTGTCAAAGTGGAATTCAGCCAAAAAATAAATAAATAACTAGTGCAGGATGCAGGCTATGAAAATGCAGGGGAATTTTAAAAATGCATTTACTAATAAAAGACAAACAAACAAAGAAATGAGAGAAAAACACTAAATAATAAATCCCAAAACAGAATCTAAGAGACGCTGGGAACAAAATGCACCTCAACAGGTGACTGACAATAAAAAGTGACACATGACTTTGTTCAGTGGAAGTGGGCAGAGAAAAGGGAACTAAATACAAACAGACTGACGAGACAATGAGGCAAATCTGGACAAGTCGCCACGGCAGGACAGCGCTGATTGGTTGACACGAGGGACAACAGGTGAAGACAAAGACATGCAGTTATGAGCAGACAGGAAAGCATGATCAGGAGACACAGGAAAACAAAGCAACATCACAACATAGCAAACTGAAATGGTCTGTATGAATGTCAAACTAAAAACCAAAAGATACACAAAACACAGATCATGAGAGATGAACTGTGACTGCTCAGCTTTATAATGGTTTTATTTGTCTGTACACCAACAAGGCTGCAAGCAGTAATAATCAAGTATGAATATATGAATGATAAATGTGATTGGCTATCATGAATAGCTTTCTTGCACTTAAATAGTAGCCCAATTTGTTTTGGATGATATCCGACTTGACTTTGGTTTCTGGGATCAGCTATGCATATTATTTTCTCCAAGCTGTACCATTGGTGACAGTCATATGATTTTTCTCACTGCTGGTCAGTGTATTAAGATTTTTCAGTTCAAAACATTCTGTACAGGACAGTTGCCACTTGGAACATATTCGGTTATGGAAAAAAATAATTAAAATTAATTGTGTTGCTCTACACGGTACTCTGTAAACAAACGCAGTGCAGTTTTAGTATGTTGAACTTGTTCCACCCAAATAGCATCATGCTAACATGAAAATTCAGTGCAGCACGGGTGGAAAAAAACTGCATGATGTAAAAGAGCCACTCCCAGGCTCTTTGGATCAAACAAAGCAATAGCAAATGCCATGATGCCATAAAACACAACAACACTGTATTTTAATTTTGTATTTGATTAAATGTACCTCATAGTTGAATGGCAAATTTAGATAAGATTATTACCTTCACCCATGAACCAGACTTGGATCACTGGAAGTATGCCTTGCTTGAAACTTTACGCTCATAATTTAATTTTACTGACATTTGACAGACATTTCTGGCATGTAAACAGCGATTGTAAAACACATTTAAACTGATTTATTGGCTATGTGCTTTTACATGTTGTAGAAGACTGCAAATTGATGTACTATATGTTCAAAAGTCAATATCATCACAATATGTTAAACCGTGTGGTTTAACACACTATGGAAAAAGTAGCATTATTGTAATGCCGGGTTGTACTAAAGCAGACATTTCCCTCATTACAAGTATAAAAATAACTGGCATTTTCTCAGTCATCTATCTCCTGGGGATACTTCCAGGACATCAGTCATTTAAAGTGGCTGATTCAGAAATAATAATTGACAACTCACGTTTCTGTTAAATATTTACTGCCAGCCATTTTCCATCCATCTCCCCATTTTCTGAATCAGAGCCTATCCCAGCTCAATTTGGAAAACCAATCATCTAACATTTTCCCCTCAGGGCAAGTTAAGAATATTATTTGAACCTAACATGCCTGATTTTGGAAACCACCAGAGTAAATTCCACACAAGGTGAGAAGCGCTGTGAATGCTCCACAATGCCGCCCAGTCATTTTCCATTATGGTTTCAAGAAAGCGACCTTCTGTGTAACCTTAAAAAGAGCACTGCACAATAACGTGGATAAAGGTTGCCTGTTCAAATGAAATTCACACAAAGCAGATTTGTTTAATGATTAACCTTCTTCACACAAGACATTTAGTGGAAAATATCTTAGACTCAAGTGTGTATTTTTGTGATGTCTTCAATCCCATGCTGACTCTCCTGCTGACAGCTATGAGTAGACATGTGTATTTTATTTTTTTCTTGCTTGTCTTTGATCAATAAAAGAACGTCAAACACTTCAGTTTCTCTGTATCACATTTGCTAGGGTCAAACAAATCATGTGCTAGAAATCTTTCATTTTGCTTGTTACGCCCTATTAGAGAAACTATTTATTGTCTTAGTCTTATTACTTGTCATTGGGGTTTATTACTTTGCTCGTGCCAAGCAATAGGTCAAAACATTCCAAACGTACCACAGTTCAGAGCAGCGGTGTCAAACATATGGACCCAGGGCCAGAACTAGCCCATCGTCCAATCTGGCCCGTGAGACGGTGTGTAATCTTTAGCGCCATTTAGTGGTGAACTAATAATAAATTCATTTAAAACAAAACAAAACACTGATTTCAATAATATGCAAAAAAATATGTTCTATAACATCAACGTACATTTATATATATATATATATATATATATATATATATATATATATATATATATATATATATATATATATATATATATATATATATATATATATATATATTAGGGGTGTTAAAAAATCGATTCGGCGATATATCGCGATACTACATCGCGCGATTCTCGAGTCGATTAAAAAAAATCGATTTTTTATTTTTTTATTTTTTGTGTGTGTGTGTGTGTGTGTGTGTGTAGGTGTGTGGGTGTGTGTGTGTGTGTGAATCGATTTTTAAACTTCCATTTTAATGGAAAAATATTCAACAAAACGTCTGACTTCAGGTTAGGATTCACACCTTGAGCATGGAAGAATGTTATATGAACGGAACATTAAGCCTTAATATTTTATTTTAATGCTGTTCAAACATGAAAGAGATTACAACCTCTATAAGACTGAAATTTCAGATAAATAAATAATACATTTTCATATAAATCTTACACTCTACAAGCTTACTGATTAGTATTTTCTAAATTTGAATGAAAAAAAATCGCAACAATCGACTTATAAATTCGTATCGGGATTAATCGGTATCGAATCGAATCGTGACCTGTGAATCGTGATACGAATCGAATCGTCAGGTACTAGGCAATTCACACCCCTACTTATTAGTGTATCAATCTACAATAGCTGACCATTCCCTCCGTTGATATTCATATTATATTGGCAGTGGATATCCTGCGAGCTTTTTTTTTTGGACATGAACTACTCTAATTGGTTCGTGCCTCACTAAGTTTAGCCACTTTTCTGTCTTTTCACAAATTTTTCATTTTGTTTTGCCACCGAAAATAAGGGAACGCTTGCTTGGGCAACTAGTTTGAGAGCGCGCAAAGACACGACTGTGGCGTTTCTCTCACCATATTAAAAAATGTAATCCTGCAAAAATGATCCATGTTAATCAACGTGCCAGTAATTTGATTTTTATTTTTTTTATTTTTTATTTTTTGCTGTATTACAGTTTACATAGGCCTATTATATATTTTTTTTGTATCCTGAAAATAACAAAGTAACAGTACATTTTTCCGTTACTACCCCAGCCTAGTAACAGGTCAACTTTATGCTGCAGGCTTGTGCTCACTTTGGTGTACTTTAAGGTTTTATGCCTCATCTGGCACACCTTCTTTCTTTGATTCCCCCCCCCCCCCCCCTCGGCACAGTGATTTCAAATTAATGGTACAAATTGAAGCCACAAAAGGCCGTTTTTAAAAAAAAATATTATTCTTTTATTTAAAGATCATTATACTCATGAGCAGCATGTATGAAAAAATAAGGATTATTTGAAAAATACAAACTCATCTTTAAGTATTAATAATAGTAAACTAATTGTAATACATAGAATATAAATACATGATAAAATTGAATAAATATTCAAGCTTACAATCTAGCAGCAGGTGATTGTGCTTGAATTGGCGCAAGCTGGCTCCAGTTGGGAGTGTCGAAACCAACTCAGAGAGCTCCGCCTCACAAGTGACTCTCCCCCGGCCGGGACTTGAGGGTATAAAATGAAGAAACTTGGCTATAAGCAGGAGGCATTGCTGAGTTGGAGTTCGCTTCCGAACTCCTCTAAAGTGTCTAAAGCTGGTCAAATGCTCTAATAGCTGCACGCGCAGTGAGACTTCTCTGTCGGTGTGCTCTCAATTCCAAACACAAAGCTTTCACCCGGGCAGCACGGAGCTCACCATGGCTGGGGACGGCTCCGACCAGCGGGCGCTGCAGTATGAGCAAACTCTGGTAAGTTGAAGTGCTGTCATTTCAAGTCGAGCTCGCCAGTCACACACTCGAATGGCACTTGTTCACACTTTAGAGCGACGCCGAACTTCACCGAACACACCGCCGGATCCAGCGGGTGACATAAAGTTTGATATGAAAGCGGTTTAAAGCTCATTTAGAGTAGCGACATCAACATGTAAACATTTTCTATACGGTTCGCCACTGTGGCGTAGGCATGTTCCTGCTGCTGAAAATGAATGAACACGTTGAGTCTTTAAAAAAAAAAAAAAAAATCGAGCTGTAGTACGTTCACGTGGTCCACGTGTCTACTGTCTACCCTTACGTTTGGCACGTGACTCTTTGGTAGACTAAAATAATAAACAGAGCACAACTAGCTTAACAATGCAGGTAGCAAAGCTAAAGGCAAAACATCTGGATTTAACTCTTTAACATCTATTGATAAATGACTTATCAAGTATCCCTTTGAAAAGAGATAACATCCAAGGCCAAACTGTCCTAGTCGACCACACTTGTTGCTAATGTCTAGAATAAATCAATAATCACAGCACAAGCCTTGTTTTAAGATGTTTGGTGGGTACAAATTCAGCACAAGTTTAATATAATTGTACATGTTGGGTATGTAATGATTACACTTTGCATTTTCCCTCTTTGGTCTGCAGTGTTTGTATACATATTGTCACAGTAATATTTTGCATTTGTTATTTTATTTTTTATTTTTTTAAAGTGACTTAAATTTGTCGCAAACAGATTTACCTGTTTATCAGGTTATCATTTTTGTTTTTTTTTGTTTTTTTGTATTTGACGTGCAACCTTTTGTGGTCTCATTTTAGATGTAAGGATTGGTCCCTCAGAATGATAGAGGGCACAGTTTGAGTCCAATCTAGTGTGTGCATGCGCGCACTTGCATGTAAATATCTGAGCTTTTACTGACAAAGCTGCTGTCAAGCTCGAAGAATCTTCTATTTGAGTAGACTTGTTTCAACGGCCAAAAGGACCTATTAAGCAACAGAAAGCCAATGCTTTAAATGAAAAGACAACACTGTAACACATCTTTGAACTCTGTTTCCTTTTCTTGAATAACTTTCCTTGTAGAAAGCCCCTTTTAAAACACGCACACACACTGTGTCATTTAATCTTTGTATGTGTGTTTGAGAGATTACACAATGTGCTACCTGCTGATTCAGCACTGGACGCTCTGTCACCCTGACGGGGTCTCATGCTCCGACCAGAGCAACGTGCACAAGCAGCTTTTGCTACAGAAAAGTTCCCTGCACCTTCTCTGTTTAGTGTCCATCACCCTGCTGATAATTTGAGGATAAACAAAACATCCAAATCGAAACAAACAACTTCTTTGCTAGAATAGCCTGAGATCGTGTTAATGGGCTGTCTTTGGCCTGTCGTCAGCTCCTTGTGGGTTGCGCTAGCATGGTTTCTTTGTATGAAAATGGCAGTTGTGTTGGTTTGTTGTGGGCAGCTGAGTCAATGAATCCACTGTCAATGAAAACCACTTGGTATTGACAAGCTATTGAAGACTGAAACTACAGTTTGTACTACCATGCGTGTGATCTTAGGGTTGTGGCAAGTCACGTTTTAATGAATAACTAGTTGGATTAGACCCCTTAGTTACACACTGATTTAAATTCTATGTTGAGCTAAGGAATTGTGGACTATTATATGCTTTGTAGGCCAAATTCTGGTCCAGTATGCCACAGCATCAGGGCCGCCGCACCCTATACACAGAATACGCAAAGTGCGTAGGGCACCATCGTCCGTGTGTGGCCCCATTTGCCTGTGGCCACGGCGCACGCAATGCACTTGACATGTTACCGTGAACACTGGTGCCGGGAGCAGTGTCACTCGTGCAAGCTTTGGATGCGACATTACTACGTTTGTTTTCATTTAAAGACATGAAGAACCCCTGTATTGTGATTGTCAGTAACATAAAGTTTTCGGGGGGGGAGTGCTTACATTCTACAATCCAGAAATGCGTGGGGAGAAGAAAGAAAACAAAGCACGTCATTCATGTTCGGCAGTAACTCCTGGTGCGTTCAAAGACCACTCACACAGTTGGATATTTCAAATGTACATAGAAAAAAAAAAACTAATTCAACGTATCAAACAGAAATAAATATTTGCGCACATTGCAGGGGGTACTTGGAATAATTTCATAATTCATTACCCAGATCAAAAATCTCTGTCATCGACCCATCAAAATAAGAACAGCCCAACCTAAATTTCTCATAAAACTCAGATTTATTTATTTATTTATTTTTTTAAGCATACACATCAGCCTCAAAATATCCCTCACTCTTATCGATTCCTTTCCAAAGGGCAATATCAATGGGGCTCCATGTTACATGATTAAGAATTGTGATATAATGACATGGAGATCGGCAAGTGATCAGATATGATGGAAATGTGAGTGACATCAGCCAATCAGAGCAGCTGGTTTCCCTTCTCTTCTGTGGTTTGCGATTTGAAGACATAAAAAGAAGTAAACAATGACTGAATGTGCATCTAATCAAGCTATGACTTGGCGTCATCGTCCCAAGATGAAACAGTTCGACAAGATGTTTCCCCGTCGTTTTTCTGGCTGTATCTTGTGAAGTAAATGAAGACGACGTGCAAGATAAGTACTCAAAAACAGTTAACACAACAATCCTGTTGAATCATTAGGACATGTGTAAAGCATGCACAGGCTGCCAACGTACCATTTCAAGTTTAGCTGCTACTAAGTAGCTGTGCAGACACCACAACAAAGCAGCAATAAGTCGTGTTATCTTTTGATCACCCCAACCCGTGAGAATTGCAAATGATTGTTGGTCTGCGAAAACGGGTTTGAACCAGTCCGTGGCGCAACAAAAGGTTGGTGTTGGTTCTTTAAGTCATTGCAAACTATTATCGTTGCATGAAAATGCCCCCCGCCCCGCAAAGGAAAATAAAATAAAATTCGGGGGCACCATCACACTTTTAAGCTTAGGGCACCCAGAGGGGTAACGGCGGCACTGCACAGCGTACAAAGCAAGGTCCAGAAAGACTTTGTTGGAAGTTTAGTGTTGAAGATGAGAGCCGTAATCACAACACCTTTTGAGAAGAACTATAAGTGTCCTAAAACTTTTGCCTTATAGTGTGACTGTAGTGAACATAACAGTGTGCCTTGCACATTGCATCCCAGTAAGCATGCTTGCAGCCTTAATGCTGCTGAACCAAACAATTTGGTATACATTGACAAGACTTTATTAAAAACAGTACTGTATTATGGTACAAGTACAAATGGCTTTAAGGAATGTATTTTTTTCCCGTGCTGTGCATTTGTTGAGTAAATAGAATAGTGTGGGTGAATAAACGCCTCACTTGTTCTGCTGGGATCTCATTTCTAGTAAATGTTTCTAGCATACTGATAAATACAGTTTCAATTTTTATCTGATGAAAATACATTCTGAACGTTACAAGACAAAGCTACGTAACAGCAATGCACACAAACGGCAGTTAAAAATAAAACCACGACCAGTGAAAACAAGTAGATGATAAATGGGCGTTTACAGCAGTTGCAGCTTGCCCCTTTGCTTGATTTAGATGTGTGGTGTTAAACTGGCAAATTGCATTAACACTTAATCCAGCATCGGACCACAGGACAAGAAAAAGTTGTGAAAATGTGGGTTTATATGACCAAAGTAAAAGAGGCTCATGTTGACATGTGTCATTTAGCGCAGAGGCTTGGCAAGAGATAAAAGGTTCTGGCCTTTAAGCACTTTGACATTATACAATGCTGGGAATCACATTTCCTTGTCAATCATTGATTCAGTTTATCAACAATGTGTAACTTACTGCTGCATAAAAAATAATGAATTGGCAAAATGTGGGATTACCTTTTTAAATAATATGCTTTTTAAAATTTTCACGCTAATAATAATTGTCTTTTGTCAAGAGAGATGGCTATTGGTCATGATCTTCTCCGATATCAAGCAAAAGCTGATATCTGAGGACTGTTTTGTCTTCGAACATAATAACCTTAATTACTGCAATAACATCCTTAAACGGTCACACTTCCTCTTGGCCTTCCTTGTCAGAGCAGCCCGATACTGTGTCAAAAGTAAGATGTACAGTGCAGACAAACACAAGTGCATGGTTGTGATGTGAGCTTGGTTCGTTTTATTTTAAGAATATGCCCGAGGCTAATAAAAATGAGCACCAAAAATACAAATGGCCCACAAGGCTGAACTTTGGGCACCGCTGGCTGACTAACAAGTGGATTATTTGCGATACGGTGGTACAAGAGAATAATTCGATTTATGTTGCATTTTCAGATTTTATGTGGTTGTAGAGGTGTTGGAGCCATGTCCACACTTATTCTGTGCTGATAGGACAATCAGTAGATTTTTATTAACTATTTGGTAGATGTGTAACACGTTCTCATGTTTTGACTTTGATATAATACTAGGACTTTGGTTTTGTTGTGTCTAATATACCTCTGCCATATCCTATTTTGGTAAATGGATGAGTGGTTATCACACCACCCATTTGGTCGAATTGGGCCTCGTGAGTTTGCTAAGAAAAATTATGTGTAAGAACATACTACTAGCAATAACAATAAGGCAAATTGTTTAACCACAACCTTTAATGTTATAGTCCTGTGCCTTTCTGACTATTCAAATCTTTATACTGTGGTACTGGCATGCTATTTTAACTCTCCCCGCTCCAAGACCTATTTTCTAAGAAAATAATGATGATGATGATAATACTAATAATAAAAGCTATGGACTCTGCCTTACTTTATTCTTTAACTAAACAAAAGTCAAATAAAAGTATGCCGCAAAGAACAATAGAAAAATAATCATAATTTTCTGTGCCCCTGCGTGGTGGCCATTTGTCTTAAGGTGACCCAAGTCAAGGGTATCAGTTGTTACTGTTGTTGTCCTCACTTTGGATTTTTTATGCCATATATATATATATATATATATATATATATATATATATATATATATATATATATATATATATATATATATGATATTATTGACTACAAATATGTTTGGTTTTGTTTTATTTATCTATTGGCGTTATTTGTGGAAGAGTGTCAGGCTGACAAGTACTTGACCCATGCATTTAATGCGTGTTAAAAAGGCTGTTTGCGTAATGTTTGTTCGGTGCTAAAGTGGGAATATACTGCTAGCTCGAAGCATAGATAAGCATCAAGTAACAAAAGGATGACCTTGGCTGTTCTTGTTTCCCAAAATGATCCATTCTGCTACGTAATCGCCCAAAGCACTTGTAGTGTGAATCAATTGCATGTTAAATCACAGATGTTCACAAACAAACAAAAAGCAAAGCATTTGCTTTTGGTAATTTTGCTAACAAATGGCTAATAGAATATGTTGACTACATTTACATGCAGTCAATATTCGTGTTAAAGTCAGAATTTAGGTTTCTGAAACGATCAAGGTAACACGTGTACATGCGTACTCTTGTTTACATGGCCATTTGTACTCGATTTTGAATATCCCTGTTCGGACCGCAATGGGCGGACAATCTAATTACGTAAATAACGTCATTTCCGCTTGTAACTTACTATGTTCAATGAAAGACATTATATTTATGTCACCCACCTCCCTAAATGAAATAGTCGGTTTCCTCCTCGCTCCAGAAGTGTGGTCTTTGTTGCGAGCGCCATGTTTGACACAGGCTTGAATATTTCCGGTGGGTTACACGCCAGAAGCACTGACTTATATACTTACATTTACTATATGTGTATAGGCACAAACTGTGGCGTTTTCGCCGTAGAGACACAACATAATGTGAAAACGTATAGCGACAAATCAATGTATTCAAGGGAGGCTTCTTTGGCAAGTGGGACGAAGCTGCACATACAAGTCGTTACTACGTAGACCAAGATTCCTTACGAATCAAATGAGTGAAAAAAAGAAGACGAAGAAGAAAATAGAGAGCATGCGCACAGCGAAAAGCAATGCGCCGTTCACTCAAGGTATTCCGATTTGCGTTTATATGGGTAAGTATTCAGGTCATGAAAGGGGTAGCCCAGGGGTCTTATTTGGGTTATTGCGTGTATTTACATGGCCTTGCAAAACCCAAATATTACCAATATCCGTGTTTTAAAATGGTTATTGC
Organism: Festucalex cinctus; assembly: GCF_051991245.1. NCBI lineage: Eukaryota > Metazoa > Chordata > Actinopteri > Syngnathiformes > Syngnathidae > Festucalex > Festucalex cinctus. The sequence continues at coordinate 23,865,481 of NC_135423.1, read as the reverse complement.
CTGCATGTAAACGTATTCAATGACTCATCTGCAAGTAAAACTGAAGGTTAGAATTGTCACGTACTGTACTGGTGATCAAGCAGTAGAAAAAGGGCTATAGAAAGACTAAGCTTGAAGACTCGATAGACTTGGAAAGATAATTTTGTTTTTGTTGATATTGTGCCACCTGATTCTCTTGATTTGACGATAATACTGCCCCCCCCCCCCTTTTTTTATTTTTTATATTTTTATTTATTTTTTAATAAATTTTATATTTTTGGTTGATAGCATTCAACATCTTATGCAGTGACGTTAATGTCACAAAATGCTTACAGGACTCAGTGGCTTATAGTGGTCCTGATTGGTGAACACTGGGTAATGCTTCTTCAGTGATTTGTACATTCACATTGAACAGCAGAGACATATTAATTTAATTAAGAACATCAACCCAGTCATACAAAAAAAAAAAAGAGAAAGAAAATATTATTTCAGATAAATCCAGGAGTAGGGGTGGGAATTTTTGGGCACCTTACGATTCAGTGGCTATGATTCAATTATAAAACGATTGATCCATTTTTAATCTATGTATGTTGAATGATGCACTTTTTTTTTTTTACTTTTTTTTTTTTTTTTAAACACACATTTCTATTGTCTCACTAAGTATTAATTTACTGGGAACAGTGGATCAAAAAATTCACGGTTTGGATCAGATCACGGATTTGAATCGCAATCGGATCATTTTTTGGATCAGCAAAAAAACAATCGGATATCAATAGAACTTTGTTTTCCTTTTATTTTTATAGAACACTTGTTCCCATTAAATACCAAGATTCTACTCAAAATGTCAAATATGTCCATTTAGAATATACAAACACAAGCCATATTTGAAATTTTGAGATGGAATGTTCTGATTTAATAGAAAAAAAAGTTTTATAAAAAAAAAAAAAATGAGGATGATGTTCTAATTATCTTCTATTTTTATTAAGAAAGAAACAACCCTCAAATTGCATTTTTTTTTTTTTTTTTTTTTTTTTTTTTTTTTTTTTTTGAGAGAGCTCAGTATTCTTCATTCGGTAGTCTTATACAAATTTTCTGTTCATAACTGCTTGCGCTCTGGCCTCATGCTGATTCCGTTATGTTTCAGTGCTTCGTCATTCATGATTCATCCCTAAACATTCACTTTGTAACACGTACGCTTAGCAGGGAACGCTGCATTCACAGTAGTGTTAATTTTATTCTTAAAACAGAGCCTAAACACTTCCCTACACAATCCCATTTAGCCAATGCAACCCGCTCAACCCTGTCCCTCCTCTAATCTCGAATTACTTACAGGTATATGTAGTCTATTCAGATAAGGGGGAAGGTGTGTGTTTGCTTTGTGTTTGTTAACTTGGAGAAACAGATGCCAATGGAAATGTATCGTCGAAGTGGAAACTGTTAGAATCGCTCAGGGCCACGTCATTCACAGAGTGATGCATGTTGTGATTACATGCTCATTTGCAGTGAATGAATTAGTCATGGCATCTTCAGTTGGTGCGGTCATTTTCGGAGTGATGCATGACGTTCGTTTGCAGTGAACAAGTCGCGTTCGCTCAGGTGTAAACAGCCCCACCCAGCTTGCACGTTGGTGATGTTGTTCGCCCAAAATTCACGAGTGACTGAACACGGCAGTTCCATTCCCGGCCAGCACGCTTGAGGCTGAGCTCAACTGAACTGACAAATGCGTTCGATGAACTGAATAGTTTGCGAAAGGCACAACCGATTCAGTGTCCTCAGTTTCAGAAGTTCTTTGTCAACTGGTGTTGTTTCAACAGCGTTATCGTCTGTCAAAAACACCAGGAGCCTCATTTATAAAACTGTGCGTGAAAACCTGCGCAGAAAAGTACGAACGAAACTCAAAACTCACGTACGCAGAAAAAAAATTGAGATTTATAAAACCATGCGTATACACCCATACGCAAATCTGCACGCAAGTTCCCTTTATAAATGCCACACGATCCCAACCGGTGTGCGCAGCAGATTCCACGCCGTTCCCTGCCCCAAGTCCGCCTATTTCACCCCATATTTGGCAATGGAAAGCGACTCATCTGCATATTAATAAGCAGCACGTTTTGGCGAACATCAAACCAAAACAATTTGGACGGTCAATGAAAGGCAAGAAAGAAAGCTAAAGTCACCATAATGTACTAGAATGTTAGTGTGAACAGTAGGTCCTAAAAAAAAAAAAAAAAAAATTAAAACAAGATGTACATTGAAACCCTCATTGAAGAGGTCGAGTCACGGAAGGCCAATAAAAGCAAGCGGAACGCGAGTCACAGTAGTGCCGCCACATGGCGCAAAGACGCAGATTTTATTTTTTAAATAAGGAAAGGAATAATAATAATGATAATCCATCCATCCATTTTTTTAAACGCTAACTTGTATTGTTTTCACTCAGACTTACTAAATTGTCTCTAAATTAGGCGATCAATAGGCCGCCCTATTATTGTTGTTAATATTTCCTAATGTGTTGCTTATGGATCTTCATCCAGAATCACGGCTGCGTGGATCGCATTGTGAACGTTGATGGCAGACTTTATTGACGCGCGCATTTATTTATTTGCTTGACGAAACCCTATCTCCCTATAGCAAAGATGCTTGCACCAAACTATTTTTCTAGCTATTTTTTCAATCATTATTGTCTTGTCTTGTGCGTTTTATTTAGCCTTTAATGGCAATTGCGCGGCACGTGCGGGTGAAGTTACTATTGGGGCATATTGTTGCGCGGCGCGATGATGTAATGCGTGCAGTATGTGTACATAGTTGTCATTAATATGATTTTGTTGCATGAGGCTTTTTCAAGATAGGTGATCAATGAGAGAAAACGAGCGTTTAAAATGTTCATTCGCATGCAGCTTTCCGCCCCACTGCGCGCTTGTGACATCCAAGCAACTCTGTAACAAAACAAACATTAATATATGTGACCCAACATCCAGCATACATGTCGTTTGAGGATTAGAAATGCACCACAAAACTGATTGTGTCGCTGTTTTCCCATGTCTCCAGAATGTGCGGATTGCGTACGGTAGGTCCAGACTTGACGTGGCGGTGCGTAAAGTTTCACGTTCAGTGTGTTTTCTATAAATACCACCTTTGGCGCAGAAATGTTCGTACGTAGAGTTTTGGCCTCATTTTGATCGTACGCAAGCTTTATAAATGAGGCCCCAGAAGTTGAACCCCTCTCAACATTTGTCGTTCTCTCAGCTGTCAATCTGGTCACAGAGGGTAACCTTGAAGCATTCCAAGTTGGCATATAAAACGGTAGAGGATGTTCAGTTTATAATCTGCTGTTTATGTTTTAGGTTGCTTAATTTAGGAACTGCGGTTTGTTGATAACACATTTTTGATCATATGATCTTGTTTATATATCAACTGCACATCATTAAAAAGTTCCAGACAGGAACACTTGGTTATCTTAGAAACATTTACTGTTTTCTTATGTACTGTACATCAGTTTTGCATCAATAATTTGTCTGCTGTTACTAATTAATTTATTTTTGTAGTATATGACTTGGCGGGATTTCATCATTGTGCACTCATGCAGATAGTTAGTATTTTTTATTTTATTTTTTTTGTTTTATCCCCTGTGTATTCTATCTGTCCGTCTAGCCACATTGCTTGACTGGGATTTAATCAAGGACTCATGATCACATGGTCAAGTAGAGAAGTGATTCCCAACCTTTACTGAGCCAAGGCAAATATAGTGTTATAAGTTTGAAAAATGTCACTGCATACCATCAAACACAAATGTAACAAGTGGTGAATGCAGATATCAATTAATCAATATTATTATTTTCATTTAGCAGAAGATCATTTATTTTTTCTGTCTGTCTCTGTAAGTTACTCTCATAGTCAGATAGACGATGGATATATAATCTGTAACACATTTTTTGGGTCAATTAAAGGAAATTTGGTAATTTTCCACAGCACACATTAAGAATCACTGAATATAGATGAATAATCATAATTAGAAAATCCTGTACTGATTTGAAAAAAATAAAAGTAATCAACATTCCTAAAGTTCAATTTATCAATAAATCCAATCTAGTTAGTGGTGCATATCACAATATTGATATTCACAGTCTTGTCTGTGAAAGTATCTCTTGGGACGAACAAAAGTCAGTATAAAGGTGTAATAGTCTGTCTAAAATATTTTTTATTTTAACTGTTTCTAAAATTGAATGCTATAATGAGGTTAACATTGTTTTTGACCCGATTTCAGTCTCTGGGATCAGAGATTTATACTACAGTAGGTCCCCTTTTCTTCCAACAAGCACACACTTTGTTTGAAAGACTGCCCATTGGGTCTCAGTTTAGTGCGCGTGTGTGACTAGACTGTTAACTTGTTTGTTTTGGAGTGGATCCATTTTTTTTTATTTTGTTTTTTTTAAACTTTCAATTCATTTTCATTTTTGTACTCGCGCCATTTAAAATTTTCATCCTATTTCACGTGCAGTACATGTATATGTCACGATGTGGGGTGTTGAAGGCAGGACCCAAATGCAGGAGGCAACCAAAAAACAGGGCAAGGCAGGGATGCAGGTAAAAAAGGGGATTTAATTAACAAAAACTATAAACAAGGTACTATGAAAAAATTAACAAGATCAAAAAACAAACACAAGGCATGGCATGGCATGGAACACAGGGACAACAACAGGCACAACAGATACTATGACTCCACAAGAACCGAACGGAAAACAGGGGACTAAATACACACAGGCTAATGACAATGACTAGACACAGCTGGGCAAGACACAAGTGGCAGGGGAAGCTGATTGGTGGATACACTGGGAAGGGAAGAAACACTCAGGTGGACGTGGTTTGACATAACGGGACAAGGGAAGAAACAAGGAACACATGACAAACGACCAAAAGACAACAAAAACCCACCCCCACCAAACCAAAACATGACATAACCCCCCCCTCAAGGGACGGCTCCCAGACGTCCAACATAAAAAGTCCAAAAACAAGGGCGGGCGGAAGGGGGCACGGAGGAGGGCACACGGCCCACCCATCCGTCCCAGACAAAAAGCAGTTCAGGAGGGCGTCCTCGACGCCCGACAAAAGAGTCCCAGCGGGGCCAGTCAGGAGGGCGTCCTCGACGCCCGACAAAAGAGTCCCAGCGGGGCCAGTCAGGAGGGCGTCCTCGACGCCCGACAAGGAGCAGAGGTGGCGGCGGGGTGTTCGCCGCCAGATGAGGAGCAGGAGACGGCCGCTGGCCGGGCGCCGCCGGAACTGGTGCAGGCGATGGCGGCCGCTGGCCGGGCGCCGCCGGAACTGGTGCAGGCGGTGGCGGCCGCAATCCATGCGCCGCCGGACGAGGAACAGGAGGTGGCGGCCGCAATCCATGCGCCGCCGGACGAGGAACAGGAGGTGGCGGCCGCAATCCATGCGCCGCCGGACGAGGAACAGGAGGTGGCGGCCGCATTCCATGCGCCGCCGGACGAGGAACAGGAGGTGGCGGCCGCAATCCATGCGCCGCCGGACGAGGAACAGGAGGTGGCGGCCGCATTCCATGCGCCGCCTGACGAGGAACAGGAGGTGGCAGCCCAGGCGAAGCGGCCAGGGGCTGCGGCGGCGGCGGCCCAGGCGAAGCGGCCAGGGGCTGCGGCGGCGGCGGCCCAGGCGAAGCGGCCAGGGACTGCGGCGGCCCAGGCGAAGCGGCCAGGGGCTGCGGCGGCGGCGGCCCAGGCGAAGCGGCCAGGGGCTGCGGCGGCGGCGGCCCAGGCGAAGCGGCCAGGGGCTGCGGCGGCAGCGGCCCAGGCGAAGCGGCCAGGGGCTGCGGCGGCAGCGGCCCAGGCGAAGCGGCCAGGGGCTGCGGCGGCAGCGGCCCAGGCGAAGCGGCCAGGGACTGCGGCGGCAGCGGCCCAGGCAAAGCGGCCAGGGGCTGCGGCGGCAGCGGCCCAGGCAAAGCGGCCAGGGGCTGCGGCGGCAGCGGCCCAGGCGAAGCGGCCAGGGGCTGCGGCGGCAGCGGCCCAGGCGACGCGGCCAGGGGCTGCGGCGGCAGCAGACAAGGTTCCGGAGCGAGAGGTTGCAGCAGACAAGGTTCAGGAGCGAGAGGCTCCAGCAGACGAGGTTCAGGAGCGAGAGGCTCCAGCAGACGAGGTTCAGGAGCGAGAGGCTCCAGCAGACGAGGTTCAGGAGCGAGAGGCTCCAGCAGACGAGGTTCAGGAGCGAGAGGCTCCAGCAGACAAGGTTCAGGAGCGAGAGGCTCCAGCAGACGAGGTTCAGGAGCGAGAGGCTGCAGCAGACAAGGTTCAGGAGCGAGAGGCTCCAGCAGACGAGGTTCAGGAGCGAGAGGCTGCAGCAGACGAGGTTCAGGAGCGAGAGGCTCCAGCAGACGAGGTTCAGGAGCGAGAGGCTCCAGCAGACGAGGTTCAGGAGCGAGAGGCTCCAGCAGACGAGGTTCAGGAGCGAGAGGCTCCAGCAGACGAGGTTCAGGAGCGAGAGGCTCCAGCAGACGAGGTTCAGGAGCGAGAGGCTCCAGCAGACGAGGTTCAGGGACTTGAGGCCTGTCTGACCCGTCACTCCCGACGCCACGGAGCAAAGCCAGTACCTCCTTTAGCCCTGCAATGGCTCGGTCGCAGGCTTCAAGCCCCTCCTTCTGCCCGGCAATGGCTCGGTCGCAGGCCTCAAGCCCCTTCTTCGCCCAGGGCTCCCATTCCGCCATTGCCCCCGCTGGGTCCAGTTCTGGTGGAGTCATTCTGTCACGATGTGGGGTGTTGAAGGCAGGACCCAAATGCAGGAGGCAACCAAAAAACAGGGCAAGGCAGGGATGCAGGTAAAAAAGGGGATTTAATTAACAAAAACTATAAACAAGGTACTATGAAAAAATTAACAAGATCAAAAAACAAACACAAGGCATGGCATGGCATGGAACACAGGGACAACAACAGGCACAACAGATACTATGACTCCACAAGAACCGAACGGAAAACAGGGGACTAAATACACACAGGCTAATGACAATGACTAGACACAGCTGGGCAAGACACAAGTGGCAGGGGAAGCTGATTGGTGGATACACTGGGAAGGGAAGAAACACTCAGGTGGACGTGGTTTGACATAACGGGACAAGGGAAGAAACAAGGAACACATGACAAACGACCAAAAGACAACAAAAACCCACCCCCACCAAACCAAAACATGACAGTATACTGTGCCAGTATCCATATAAAGTAAAGCAGTATTGCGTTATCTGGTTTATAAAGACGTATTTTAGAAGATTTTTAACTTGATTGTGTCAACACATTTAACGGTAAATCATAAATATAATAATAATAAATCACTTATTTCAGAAAGCAAGTTTGCTTCCTGAGCACTTCTGAGTTACCTTTTGTGCAAGTGTGCCACAAGGGTGTGGTTGTGTAACACAAAGAGAGCCCCATTTTACCAGGCTCAAGTCTGACAGCTTTTTTAGGAGTCATTAATGGTCAACATTAGGGGTGGGAAGCTCTGGGTACCTCATAATACAATATGCGATACAAGGCTTATAACGATTATCTCACAATATGACGATTACAGTGGAACCTCTACTTACGAACGTCTCTTCATACGAAATTTTCGAGTTACGAAACGCCTCAACAGGAAAATATTGCCTCTTGTTACGAAAGAAATTTCTAGATACGAAAGGTAAAAATGCATTACCGAACGCAACATACTTTCGGCTATGGCTATTTCCTACCATAGGTACCTACGAGCGTAAATACTAGATTGGTGTTTGTGCATCGTTCTGGCATCCCATTGGCTAAGAGGAACCTCTACCATAAGTATGAGCGTATACTAGATCGGTGTCTATACAGCGTCCTCATCATTCATCCCCGGCCCATGAGGTGTTCCGATAGTTTTTCGAAAATGTATGAACTAATTTGTGCAAAAATTCAAACAATTGGTGATTGATGAAGGCACAGTAAGTTTTTAATTGCGACGAGACGGGCCTTTTTTTTTTTTTTTTTTGAAAAGATGCCTCGCCATACCGGAAGTTTCAGAATTTGTTTAAAAGTATCGCCCAGAAAAAGTGTTCACCAGTCAGGCGTTTGCTCACTAAGATGATGTTTGCCTTGGACATTTCCGAAGGATTGTTTAAAAAAAAATAAAAATAAAATATAAAAAACAAAACATCCATGGATCAGTTCTTTACAAAACACCAGGCAAAAAAAAAAAAAAAAAAACACTTCTGAGAGAGAGCAACATGAACCAAAGAGGGCAAAAAAACGATGAGGACAGCAGTTAAAAAGGTAAATGCCCATCATTTTTATTCTTTACTTTATTCTTTGTTTTTTTACATTATGCACAACTCTCATTTATTGTGCAATAATCTAATTGTAACATGTTTTGATGCATTTTTATGCTTTATAAAACATTTGTGTCTGAATTTTGGGAGGCTTGGAACGGATTAGGGCATTTAACATGGAAAATGCGTCTCTACTTACAAAATTTTCTACTTAAGAACTTTCTTCCAGAACCAATTAATTTCGTAAGTAGAGGTACCACTGTATATTGGCCAGGTAATAAATCGACGATGATCTGCGATAAAAGTACTCAAGACATAAACTGATGTTTTTGCAATGATAAAATACTTTATTTACCATCACTGAAACTCAATATTAAAACTGGTGTCTTCTTCACAGTGAGTACTTTAGTTTTTTTTAAGCAAATACAAATGTCTTAACTCATTTGCTCCCAATAACGTGTAAATACATTTTTTAAATGTTTTAAGTGTCCCAAAGACCTATTTATACGTGTTTTTTCCCTTTTTTTTTTTAATTATGTATTTATTTATTTTTTTAATGACAAAGCATACAGAAGGCTTTGATGCAGCCTCTCAACTGCAAAGAACAGTTGGAGAAATGGTAGTTATTACACAAACGGCCAGCAGGTGGCGGCAGAGCAAAGATCAACCAGGACCATCTAGAAAAAAAGCTAAATTACTTAAAATTTTAAATAGATTTGTGAAAACTGATGAAACTTAGCTCTATTCGTATGCTAATTGCTGCAAAACGGAAACAGATAGAAACATACTTTTTTTTTTTTTTTTTTTTTTTTTTCCCCCCCCTCCTGATGGAAGAAGAGACTTTACTCTTTCCATGCTTTTATAGCAATAGAACACAATAATCTGTGGGCCTTGCAAAATCAGTCAAAATTCAGTAAAACAGCCGGGAGCAAACGGGATTGTTTCTGTGAATGAGTTAACAGAGACCACTTTCTATGAACAAATGTATGTCTCTTAAACGCTATTGTCATGCAACATATCACTCACATAGTTAATTGTTTCATTTTATAAACTGACACACTTTTTTTGTAACATTGCAAAGATAAATATATAAAATTATTTGAATATTAAATCAATATTAGTACTACTCAAATTGTGTGCTTCAAAAAAATTGAAGATATAATACGCATTTTTCATAGAAACTTATGCAAAACAGTCAGTTGCTGGACAGATAAATTTCTAACACAAGTAAAACTAAGGTCATGAGTGTTCTTCGCCTGAAGACTTCCGTACATTTCCCCGCCACTCTTATGAGGCGCTCCCCCTAGCGACCCCACAAGTAACTGCTCAATAAGTAATGGACATTGGAGCCTTTATAGTCGCTGCATATTAACTACAAATATTGATATTGGTGTAGGCGTATCGATAATCTATCGTGAGACAAATTATGATTTATCGATATATCGTTACACTCCTAGTCAACATCATGTACATGACATTTTATTCTCATGATAATAATCTACGTTTGATTGCAAGCTAAGTTACTAGTGAGTTTCATCCTGTAGGTGAAACCTACAGGTTGGTGTTTGCGTTAAACAGTACATGTTTATGGTACCTACTGTATATGGCACCTATTGTAACACTGAGTGCATCATATTACCATTCCCAATACTAAACACTTTCTTGAGCAGTAGTTGTCAACTGTTATCACCAAGGGATCCACATGATCTTCTTATTGTTGCTGAAGTCCCGGCTAGAGCTGTCACTAGCGAATAATTTTAGAGTCAAATGGTAGTAGTTTTCCAAAGTAAAAGCAGATGTTTGACAATGTCTTATTTTCAAAGGGTAGAGAGTCTGTCAAATTTACTTATATAGCCCTTAATCACAAGAGTCTCATTTGTCTGCGATTGGATGGCAACCAGTTCAGGGTGTAACCGGCCTTCTGTCCAAAGCCAGCTGAGATGGGCTCCAGCACCCCCCACGACCCTTGTGAGGAATAAGCGGCCAAGAAAATGGATGGATGGAGTCTCATTTGTGACATTTTTAATTTGGATTGGTCACATTGACACAAGAGGATTTAGTCACATGCCTTTCAGACAAAAAAAAATAAAAATACAAATCTGCACATTACGTATCCAAAGTGCGTTCACACTGCAGTACGGTAGCAGATCACTTTAAGGTAATTAGATGCATGTGTGGTGACATTTGTTTTCAATGCAAAAGGGATCTTTACAGTGATGTAATGCATGTTAAACTTCACACTATATGGCTGCGTCTGTCAGTGCACCATATACGGAAAACTGGCAAAGTCCCGACACCCGGCCGGATTGACTTGCGGATTGGTAAATTACAAGGACAGTGATCTTAGAAAAAGTGATGAAAATGCTTGCTCGGATGGCCAATTTGAAGAAGCATGTTTGGGTGAGAGGTTCATCAATAAAATCAGGGTTGTCCTATTTCTGTGTCTGCATGGAAATGGTATCCTATAGTTCTAATTGCCACATATAGATTGTACAACTGAACACACAATCTATTTGATGAGTTTCGAATGGACCTGGAATAGTCATTACCAAAGATGCAGTATTACCCTTTCTGCTGTCGTGTGTTAGTGTTGTGCCTTCATATATGTTGCCCTTAAGACCATGTGTTCATCAACATGACAGATAATCAAAATGTAATCGTGATTTCGATATTGGCTTCTCAAGATCGTAAGAACATTTTAAGTGAAGAAAAATTATTAATGTGCCAAACGGAGCAGTGTGTGTCTGCAAGTTACTATTTTATGAAAGCACTCTGAATGTACCATGTTGCTTGTGTAGTAAGCGTGAGTTGTGTGCTATTCTGCCCTTCCCTGAGCGTGCTTTTACAAGCTTTCCATGGGTCATTAAAATGCATTAAAAGTCATTAAATGGATATTGCTGAAATTAAGGCCTTAAATGGTTGGTAATATCACAATACTTGAAGGCTTATTGTTCCTAAGCTGTAAAAATTTGTTATACCAACTCATTCACTCCCAACCCCCTTCGCTCCTGGCTGTTTTACTAAATTTTGACAGATTTTGCAAGGCCCACAGATTTCTGTGCTCTAATGCTATAAAAAGATGGAACCTATCAAAAGAAAGATTAGAGTCAGGGAAAAAATGATATTTCTATCTGTTTCCATTTTGTAGAAATTGGCATTAGAATATAGCTAAGTTTTGTCATTATTTACAAAACTGTTGAAAACAATGGCAACGAGAGCTTGTTGCAACATGGCCCTGGTTGATCTCTTATACTCTGCTGCCACCTGCTGGCTGCTTTTGTAATAATTACCTTTGCTTGTCTTCAACCATTCTCGTCAGTTCCGAGGCTGCATCAAAGCCTTCTGTATGCTCTAGCATAAAACAACATAAAATAATGGAAAAAAACAACGTATAAATACGGTACATCTTTGGGAGCAAATGAGTTAAGTGTAATTGCAACTTTCTTCATCTAGTCTTTTTATATCAATTTGTATACTCTAGACATATGATGCACCATACTACTAATAGGCCAATGCTCACACAGCAGCTTCTAGGGGTGTGAATTGCCTAGTACCTGACGATTCGATTCATATCACGATTCATAGGTTTCGATTCGATACAGATTAATCCCGATAAGAGTTTATAAGTCGATTGTTGCGATTTGTTTTTTAATTTAAATTTTGAAAATACTAATCAGTAAACTTGTACAGTGTAAGATTTGTATGAAACTGTATTATTTATTGATCTGAAACTTCAGTCTTATACAGGTTGTAATCTGTTTCATGTTTGAGCAGCATTAAAATAAAATATTAAGGCTTAACGTTCCATTAATATAACATTCTTCCATTCTTAAGGTGTGAACCCTCAGACGTTTTGGTGAATATTTTTCCATCAAAAATGGATATTTAAAAATCGATTCGGCCGCCTATTGAATCGATTCGAGAATTGCGATATATTGCCGAATCGATTTTTATTTTATTTTATTTTTTTATTTTTTTTATTTTTTTTATTTTTTATTTTTTTATTTAAACACCCCTAGCAGCTTCATTGTTTTTATTGCTTTTATTTTATTGTAGGGCTGGGTCGAAAATATTTATCGATTTATAAAACCCTGAATCAATACTTTGAATACAGCCCCCCACCCCCATCGTAAATTAATGTGCCAAATTGTGCCAGAAGTATTTTCACCAGATTGATCACCAGACTTGAATAGCTCTGTTTGCGCAGAATTTGGTTAATGCAACATGACACCATTGTATTCATATCTCAAATGTGCAGAACATTTGGTCTCCATTGTAGTGATTTTTTTATTTTTTATTTTCCCTTCCCCAGATCAATTTTTTGTGTTAGGAATGTGACAAATACAAAAAATGACTTTACTGTACAGTCTCCCCTCGCTATAAGGCGGTTCACTTTTCACGGTCTCGCTGTATCGCGGATTTTTTTTAAGTGCAATTTTGCATATTTTTTTTGCAGTAATATACCCATTTTATAAAATTTATGAAGGTTTGAACATTGTCAAAGTTTGAACAAGAGAAAAATGTGAGAACATGGAAATGCCTCAATGAGAAAAGTGTATAAATTGTGGGGTCGGGGATTTTAGAGCCTTAAAACATTTATAATGCTGCGTTCTCACCAAAAGCAAGGGACAGCGATTCGGCGGCGCGTTTGCATTGTAGTCAATGGAGTTCGCGCGCAACGGAACGAAAGTGCGGAGGGCGCGTTGGGACGCGGTGCGCGGCAGCGAAAATCCGCACATTCGCGACGAAAATCCGCACATTCGCATATTCGTCGAAGTTCCAAAAAATTGAACTTTTTTCGCGTTTCGCCTCGCTGTAGCCAATCGGCTTCGAGTAAGGGCCACGTCACACACAGCGTCCTCTCTATTGTCACCCCGAGCGCAACAACAAGGCCAGCCGTGACAGAATGATGATCAAGAAAGTGCTGGTAAGTCTGTTTACTTGCTTTTGAACTATACCGAGTTAGCAGTAGTGCTTATTATTAACGCCAAAGCTATTTTTAGCTCAAATGCCGGCCGCCCGATTGCCACTAAAAAAGCTAAAGTGCTATTACGTACCTCAAAAAGGTGAAAATAGTGCCACGACTGTTTAGTCCCAGGAAAGAAGTGAAAGTAGTTGGCGGTGCTCACTTTTTGTTGACTCACTAAAGTGCTCCACTTCCTTGTTCACCAAGGGACACACCTCCTCCACTCCGGTGAGCACGAAAGCGCGAATGAGCAGCAAGTGTTCCAAAAACACTCTACGCAGTGAAACGCTCGCGAATGAAGCGTTCCAGTTCGCCTTTTCGGATTTGGTGAGAACGTAGCATAAGAGTTGTAAAACATAAAGCTAACTAGTTCGCGGATTTCATTTATTGCGGGTATTTTTTGGAACCTAACCCCAGCGGAAAACGAGGGAACAGTACTCAAGTATCCATGGCATGAGTAATCAATACAAAAAAGTCAAACCTACGTACTCCTTAACTGAATCGAAAATCACTGAATTGTGAATTAAATTGAATCGCTTTTGGAAATCTGAATCGATACCCAGCCCTATTTTATTGTATTATTTTATTTTGTTAGTACTGCAATGTTATTTTCCAGTGGTTCTGTCAAGATGCATTTAAAGTTTAGTTTTCAAGGATTCAAAGAGTTGTCGTACGAACACACATTTTCCCAAGTTAGCCCAGCAAGAACAAAGACTTGAAAAGACAAATCGAACAACAAATAAGATAAAATAAATACATTAAAGAAATAAGGGTGATGCTTTACGGCTGTCGTACTCGTTGCGCGGTTCGCGAGCCACATGCAGCTCGTTCTGGCGCCTGCCTAGAACCATATGAAAACCCAGTCATTATTATTATTATTATTATTATTTTTTTCATATTCTGCTACATAAATATACAACAAACACTATGCGACTAAGATGCAAATACCCACATTAGAAGTCTCCTTTTATCTCAAAGAATGCTGTTTTCAAAAAGGAGGTAACTGCCAAACATGGCAAAACGGCATGCTCCCGTCGGTGTAACAGTTTATTGTTGGGGTCCGATGATTTGATCTATTGTCGCTGAAGCGGCTCCCTCCTTGACTGTGCTCTGCTATTGTAGCTCTTGTGTTAAAAAATAAAATAAAAAATTGTATCACTGCTTTATGGTTTGAATGTGTGCAAATATGCAATGTAGTAAAGATGTGGATGCAGCAAAACGAAAATGCAAGAGGAATTGCACATATTTACAAGGCCATTTTGTACTGGACCACCAACGAAAGTGTTAAAGATTAAATTGTTGTCTTGAGTAGTTGAGTTTTGGTTGTTGAAAAAATACAAAGTTTAGAAATCAATTATGATTTTTATAAATTATATCAATCAACAATAATCCTACTTATTATTTTTGTTGCATAATCACCCAGCACTTCTGTTCCTCCACTGCTTCTGGCCCTATGTTACTTTGTATCCCCTTTCTCAATACACGTGTTTGAATCAAGAGCTTTCACACATCAATCGCTTCCTTGTATATTAGCTCAGGCCTCAGCAATTGAGTAACTTTGTTCCCTCCCCATCTTGAGGTTACGAAGTGCAAATGAGAAAACAAAATGTTGCAGTCTGATACATTTGTTGGTCTGTGCGAAACTCGTATGAGGCATGCGAGAGAGCGGTGACCTCACTTTTAGATGGAGCGGAGACATTTTCAGATACTTATGTCTACATATGCTGCAGTTTTCCACAGTATGGGGCAAAATAGACCTCAAACTTAACCTGAACATGCAAAAACTCATGAAGCTCCTTGCTGGTGAGGGAATATTACACACACACACAGCGATATTAATGTGGACGTTGCTCTTGCAACGTACCAAGACACTTTCAAATCATTTTCCATGACTGTGACCTACAGTATAAGCTTTACAAATCAACAGAAACGAAACATTTCTGTAAGGTACAGTACAAATCTGATAAATTGGTTCCACTTTTTTCCCCTCACCATTTTTTTTGACAATCAGCTATGTTTATGCATTTCAACAAGCCAAAATTTAGTACAGTATACTGCATGTGCAACCTCAAAACCCGATTTCCAAGTTTTTGTTTTTTCCCGTTGCAATACATGAGTAGTGTATGTGTTGTGTGTGTGGTGAAGAATCACAAACTAGTATTTAAAAAAAAAAAAAAAATTCCTCCCCCTCTATGGTCCACTTCAGTCACGTTCATCTGCTTGTTGTGCATTGCGCTTTAGGCAATGAGAAAACAGACCACCTCTCACACTGTTTGCCAAAATAAACTTGTAAAACATGATCTGATACAATAAATGTGTCCATTTAGCATTAGGAATATAATATATAATACAGTTATTGCCATAAAATGCCATCAGTTGCTGATATTGCACAAATCTCAACAACCAACCTAAGCTGAAAAACCAGTCAAGAAAGGGAACTCTTATTGGGGAACAAGATTTGTCTTAAATTTCATTACTCTGCTTCTTCCTTTTATGTCAACATGCAGAAAGACCTCTTGCCAAATATATTTTTTTTGACAAATGTAATTTGTATGGGCTCATCAGTTATGAAATTTTATTTATTTATTTTTTTTGTTTAATATTCCTCTAGCCCCTCTCAATAGGTAATCATTAATGATCCTGTACGTTAATACTTGACTACTTTTTATATAGCTGCTTGGTGTCCTGAGAACAGTGACTGAATGACATGTCTCAATTATGACACAAAAACGGTAACTTGATATGAATAAACGAAAAGCGGTGAATATTATCATAAATTATGTGTTCTCTATTTTACATTGCCTTAAAAACACACAGAAAATACTTAATGGCTCTGTAATAGCCATATTGCAACATAGTGTATGAAAGTACCTCTTTGTGATTCTGGCACAGTTTATTGTCCATTATTAACCATAATTGTATTTTCGGTATTCCAGCTGCAGGTTGTTCAGATTGTGTTGGTCAAACAATAACGCACATCATATTTGATTACATGTCTCATTTGACACATTCAGGGACCTGGACTTGCTGTAGCATTGAAACAATCATCACAGTGTTAACTTGATTGATTGTTTGAACTGAGTATGACTTGGTAAGATAAGGTGAAGAAAGGCACACTGGAATGTGACAATGTAATCATGTGTCCACTGTTCCATCAGACATGCACAACTGCTAATATGCTATCCCTTAATGCACTCACCCTCCCACTGCTTTTGTAATCTATACTGAGCAGTGTTCCCAACTTGGTGACTTTTTGGTTAAATTTGGTGACACCCCCCCGCCCCCCCCCCCTTTTATTTATTTATTTATTTATTTTTTAAAGAACATTTTCCGATATTTGATACCACTTTTTTTTTTTTTTTTTTTTTTTTTTTATCCCAGACCGATATCAGTGAGTACTCTTGAGTACTCACTGATACCACTAGTTATAGTGCAGTATAGTATTATAGTACTGGGAGGCACTTGCGTAATGACATGACTTGGACAGAAGGAAAAATGCAGGTAAGAAGAAGAAATCTGACATGCACTGCACATACACATCTGGTGCACTGTGTGCTGAGCTGTAAATGTAAATACAGAAAGACAAGACTAAAAATATTACGACCAAACCCAAATGTCCGCTACAGGACTAGACAATGAATGCCACCCGTTGGGAGACTCGGTGAGAAGATTAAACAAACCTTGACTTCAGGTTGTGTGTATATAAACTTTATAAATATAAATATGTACTCACATATATTGTCTTAATTAGTATAAAATGTAAAATAATGGTGCTTCTTTTGAAACTTGAGCTATTATTTTATGTGCATGTGAGGTAGCAAGCAAGAGCTACGAATTAGGTATGCAGTGTTGCCAACTTAGCAACAGTTTCATTATATTTAGAAACTTTTTCCGATGCCTCTGGCAAAAGGAACTAGTAAAAATGACAACACTGGTCCTAATGTTAGCAACATTCTTATTTACTGCACGGTGGAAGGAAGAGGGTCAAAAAGATTTGACCTGTTAATAGAGTATGCAAATCTACAGTTTTTAAATCTGTCAGCCTTTTTTTTACCTAGTAGACTGATTCACAGTGTGTTAGCAAAGACGTAAAAAAAAAAAATAGAAACTGACATAGCTAGCTGACTAGCAATCTTTATCCACTAACTTTTTCCATAATGACCATGTGCTTGGAAAATGTGTCTACTTGTGACTAAATAAAATCCCATAAATCATAGTAATAAACAAACGTTATCTAAACACACAATGAAGACAGTCATCAGGGAAGCTTTTCTCTTTTAATCACTACGTATTAGTCAGGCCCGTGCTGATATTTCCCACCAGTGATGCTCCCGGGATCATATGATCTTGTGTAGCTATCAGCTCATTAAGTGTGCATGTCTCCACAGATTTCAAACATCAGACAATACACTAGTAGTTAAGTACGTTTATTTAAAAAAAATAGGCACGTGAAAAAATATGCCCCGTTTGTTGATTTTAAAATAAACTTCCATGTTGGAGTTACAGCACCTATTTTGAATAGATGGTTGAACCTCATAAAATGTGTAGTGACACTGTTAACTCTATAGCACATTGGTTCTCAGTGTCGTACTAGTACCACTAATGGTGCACAAGCTCCCTCTAATGGTATATGAAAGAATTTTTGCTTAAATATTCAGTTCAGTTGTATTTAATTTTTCATATATTTGCCTCTGATCTTTGAGAACTTTTTTTTATTTTTATTTTTTTTTAGCTTTTATATAAGTACAATTTATATTTCACTCGTACAAAATATTTAATTTGAATCATTATTTAAGTGCAGTTTTTATTGCCTATTAGGTGCAGCATTAAAACTCATTTGCTCCCCAAAACGTATACGGTAAATACATTCTATTTTAAACACCTTGTGTCCCAAAGACGTATTTGTTTTTTTTTTTTGTTTTTTGTTTTTGTTTTTTTTAATGCGAACACAAACACAAGGCTGTGATGCAGCCTCTCAACTGCAGAGAATGGGTGAAGCAATGGTAGTAATTAACAGTAATCAACCAGGGCCATGGTGAAATAAACTGATTTCCCCAAAATTCTAAACAGATTTTTATTTTTTATTTTTGCCAACATTTCATAAGTAGGAAGTTAGTTAAGTGTCATTACCTCTCGGCAGGTTCTCTCTACTGCAGGGGTGGACAACCTTGGTCCTCAAGGGCCGGAGTCCTGCAGGTTTTGGATGTTTCCCTTCTCGAACAGAGCTGATATCAGCTCATCAGCAAGCTCTGTATAAGCCTGATAACGATCCTGTAGATTGGAATTGGCTTGTGTTTGAAGTGTAAAAACTTCAAAACCTGCAGGACTCGGGGCCTCGAGGACAGAGTTTGCCCATCCCTGCTGTACAGTTTGTTCCGATTGCTCTCACAGTCCAAAATCGGGGGGGTTCAAACTATTTTTTTTATTTTTTATTTTATTTTTTTATTTTTTTGACGGCCACATTGTAGTTATTTCACTATATTTTTACATATACACAAACAATGGATTGATAATTAGTTTTGAAATCAGAAATTATGTGATCAACAATTTCCAATTTATTTAAAAAAACGTGGTTTGGTAAGAAAAACCATGCTTGCGATCTCAGTGTTTTTAAAAATGTCTTTGTGGAACTGAATTTAGCAAGTAAAATGAAGTAGATGCACATGATTTGCTTTCGGGGGCCAGATTTGGCCCACGAGCCTTTAGTTTGACACCGGTGCGCCTAATTACATATTGGTGCGAATAGTGGGCTCGTCTGTGTCAGCCCTGCCAACGATGCAAGCTTGTGCTTTTTGCATGCACGTGCATGCGTGGGCATACGCGTGTGTAAATCTCATCAAACTAATCTGAAGGCACATGATTAAGATGAGAAAGCTTTGTAGTGTTTTAGAGTGTAATCTTGTGTGTGTGGGGAAGTAAAACTTCTGATTGTAGATAGGCACTTGATTGAATTTCCTTCTGGGTGAAAATAATGATCAATTGTGTAGTGAATTTTACAAACAACTAATTGGTATTCACACATAAATATGCAGTTGAGCATTTACTGTAGTATGCAACCTTTAGAAACACAAAACAGTGTTACCAATGGATGATACACATACACACAGCCTTCATTGGCTCTCACCCGGGTCCCTCTGCATCTTTGTATGCGTTTGAGAGTGCGTGAGAATTTCTGAGCCTTCATTTAGACTGTCCTCTATTGTTTATCCTCTCACCTGGTTGGGTATTTAACTTTCTCATAGTCTTCGTTTTTCATTCTCACTCCATGGTCTTCTAATCATGTTGTGAGTTTCAGATTTCACCCCCCCAAACCACCACCACAAACACCCCCCTCCTCGCCAGTATTGTTTGTCAGAATATCTCCACCAGCGGGAACTCAAGAATCTTCATTAATTTTTCAGTCTCTTTCTGTCCCTCGGTTTCCCTTTTAGTGTTTTAGGCTCTGTTTCCACAAGTTCTTCATCACTTTCTTAGGCCTGTTATTGTCACAGCTGTGTTTTTGCAGTCTGATGCGAGTGATGAATTTTACAGATAGTGCATCCCCAGGCCCAGAGTGTGTGCGCTGGGGCCAGTGCAGGGCAGTGCCATGGCGGTGCCGTCCCACATCCTATTCAAGCACGTGCAAGAGGCACGGAGGGAAACACTGGGAGTCATTGTGTGCAAATGTCTGTCTCTGTCTCTGTCTGTCTCTCTGTCTCACGTCTTTTCTCACTGGGACTCTGTTGTCTGTTTTGCTTGTTCTGTTTCTAATGTCTCACTCAATTTGATCACCAGAACCGTTGGTTGCCACAAAGTAGGTTTAATAAATGTATAAACCTCTGATTAGGGAATGTTCAATACCACTATTTTCAGACTGATACCAGTACAAGTACTCAACTATTGAGTACTCACCAATAAGATAGCAAAAGTAACCGATACCAAGAGCCCTTTGAAACATACAGTGTCAACAAACCAATGAGAGATCATTTTAACTCTTTTACCGCCAAAAACGTTTGATTACTAAAATAATGATGTATGCTACCAGAATCGTTAAATGACGTCAACTCTTTTTTAATTTTTTTATTTATTTATTTTTTTAATCAATGATCAGTGTCTTCTGGAGCGCTGCCTGGTCAAGGGGTTGTAAAATTTGTGAAATAAAAAAAAAAACACCCACTAACTCTGGCCAGCAGATGGCATCATTGCATCTTTTTGAATGGGCTGCCGGTGTATGAAATTACAATGAAACATGACAAATCAGATGAAATAGAATGTTTTCAAGGTTGACATGAATAATCAAAGTCTTTGCAATATTAAATCTAATTCACAGAGCGTCACTAAACAAAAAAAAATAGTGTCAATGTTGTGGAGAAAAATCTCCTCACAAAAAGCTTTTCTCCTTATTTTTGTATTTTCGCTTCATTGTCACTCAAATTACCTATTTTCAAATGGTGATTACTAAAGACAGAATAAGGTAGAAACTAGGGGTGTTAAAAAAAAAATCGATTCGGCGATATATCGCGATACTACATCGCGCGATTCTCGAATCGATTCAATAATCGGCAGGATCGATTTTTTTTTTTTTTTTTTTTAGGATTCACACCTTGAGCATGGAAGAATGTTATATGAACGGAACATTAAGCCTTAATATTTTATTTTAATGCTGTTCAAACATGAAACAGATTACAACCTCTATAAGACTGAAATTTCAGATAAATAAATAATACATTTTCATATAAATCTTACACTCTACAAGCTTACTGATTAGTATTTTCTAAATTTGAATGAAAAAAAATCGCAACAATCGACTTATAAATTCGTATCGGGATTAATCGGTATCGAATCGTGACCTGTGAATCGTGATACGAATCGAATCGTCAGGTACTAGGCAATTCACACCCCTAGTAGAAACATACTTTTTTTTCTTTTTTTTTTCCTAATGAAAGAATGGAGCGCAGTCTTTCATGTGGTACCCACCATGTTTATGTTGTAATAGCACACAATATTCTGTTTACCTTGAAAGATGAGTTAAAATGCTCGAAATTGGCTGGCACTGTTCGGGTTTGTTTTTTATGGATAACGTGTGTCAGTAAAGAGTTAAAGAAGACCTTTTGTTTATTTATGACAGAAGGCATAAGAGTCAATCTGTCATGGCGAATTAAATTTCAAAGTAAAATACAAAGAACTCACTGAAATTTAGGATTCATTTGAAATAAATTAACGTAAGAGTGAACATGTTGAGTAACGTGTTGAATGAATGAGGCCAGCAGGTTCATTTAAAAAAAAAATAAAAAATAGTACACAACTGAATTTTTTTTGTTTTTTTTCCCTTCCATAGAGGACACTGTCACCAATGTAGCGTGCCATGTGTTTATACATTCTTTGACAATAAGTAGTTAAAAATAAATTACACCACATGCCATTTATCAATATTTCTTTCTCTATTACCTGGAATTTCAATACAAGCAAAGCAAAGTTCTTACTACCCTTATTATTTTCAACTTCACAACTGCAAAAACTGCCTGTCTAAATCTAATAAATATAGAATTATCTGCCATTGCAGCCATTAGAATTACACTTGGTAAGATTTCTTGATAAGAAAAATTTCTCTAGAATAATGAAATACCTTAAAAATAAGTGTTGAAATACTCACTCCAAGCATTATATTAACTAAAAAAAAACAAAAAAAAAACGTTTTTCTTTGTTTTGAATTAAACTTTGATGGCTTATTTCTTACTCAATTTGAGTAAAAATATTTTAAAATCAGATCAACTAAGCAAATATTTCTTCTTCATTCAAGAGTCATTGGTGCTTGACCCCCCCCAAACACACTCAACAGGAGTTCAGCTGAGTTCGACTGCATCTTTGAGTGTGCGACAGGCAATAAGTCGGTAGCCCATAGCAAAATAGTGAACGTGACCAGATGGCCTATGTTTACCACACAATCCCAGTCAGTGTTTCATAAAATAAAATGCACACATATCAACTTTGCCCGACATAAGCTAAGGCACACACTCATGACAATACGGGCATGACAAATCGAAGTAAATCACAACGTTAGGTTTGATGTCGTGCAACTATTTCCAAAGAGTACCACAAAACAGGTTGAGAAGTAGCAGGGCTTGACCGTCATTACAGTCATACTGGATTACACTGGTGTTTCCCAAGCAGGGGTACGCAAGCACATTGCAGGGGGTACTTGGAAATGGAAACATTCAATAATTTTTTTCCAAGATGAGAAGTAAATATTCAGTCATACCATGACCGTCAATAAAATGGCGCAGTATGTGTGTGCATCTGCGCTTTAATGAGACACTTGTAAAGAAAATGTTTGGGTTGACTTCCCTTTTAAGCCAAAAAAAAAAAAAGTGATTTTCATTTAAAAACAAAGTCAAAGATATTGAACTGGTCAAAGTCCAATCTTTCATTTGAAGTCTGTTGGCCCATTTTTCTTTTGTTGTGCTTTGACTTTTGTCTTGCCTTTTTCTGACTTTATTATTATTATTATTATTATTATTATTGTTGCTATTATTATTATTATTATTATTATTATTATATATATATATATATATATATTTTTTTTTATTTAATTTTTTTAACTGAGCTAAACAAAATAATGTTCACATGAGTTAAGTTATATGAAATTATTGACTTGTTTTGATAGCCACTGCTGTTGAACCTCATGTTCCAGTAAAATATTTTGCAAATATATCGAGTTGCGTATGGACAAGGTCATGCTGTAGCTCCACAAAAAATGGTGCGACCAAATCCTGTGCTGTGCGAGCAACTAAAATTGCTACTCGCACCAGTGCTACCAGTGGAAAAGTTACTGTAGAGCCCTGAAGATCTTAACCGCTTGGCCATGACTGCCTCATTTGACCAATTTTTGATTAATGCATTATTACTTGGTAATTACCGTCATAATTGGTCCCAAACTCAGCTAAAAAATTAATGTGTTGTGTCAGGAAGGGCATTTGTCATAAAAACTGTACCCAACAAATCATGCGTGTGACTCGCTGTGGTGACCCCAGATGGGGCACGTCAAAAGCCACATCATAATTGTGCAGAGTCCCTTCTCAAACAATATTTAGAGCAGAATAAAGTTAGCAGTGTTTAAAAAATCGCCATCAAATGGTTCCCCAAACCATCCAGATAGATTTTATATGTAAAATGAATTAATTAAAAAGTAAATATTAGTGCTTTCCTTAAAAGGCCATTTGATGGTGTGTCCAGCTTGCAACAAACTGTGCATAATAATAATTACAAACTAGTCTACAAGTCACAGTAAAATTGTCTTGAAATATACCATAGTTGTCCATCATGGCTAGAAATGGATATACATTTTGAAGTGTTTCAACAAATGATTAATGCTCAGGCGCTTGTATGTCACTGGTACTATTGTTAGGAAAAGGAAACACAGTTGTTCCCCAGGCTACTTGCATAAGCACCAATAAATAGGGTAAGATATTTTAAATGTAATTTTAAGACATGGAAAACATACTTAATCAGCATAAGATTGAGTACAAATGTGTTGTTTAAGCAGGGTTGAGCGAGTACCACAACCAGGTATCGTCAACAGGCCGATGCAATGACAATCAGGAACTAGAAATTAGAAAATCTTTAATTTTCATGCAATTAAAACGAAATATGCAATAGTGGCATATATAGTTTTTTTTTTGTTTTTTTGTTTTTTAAATTACATTGGAAGGTTGGTGGTGATGGGGTGGGGGGGTTTATACATGAAAGGTACCAGGGGTATCGGCAATTGCATCGTTGTCTGTGACTACACGAGTTGAGTACTCTGGCATAGAGTTGAAAAAAAAAAATGCTATTGAACATCACTAACTAGATGTGTTGTGTTTGCACTTAAATGTATCATTTCATCGAATTGGATTCACTGCACTGGCTTTGGGCAGGTGTGAAGAGTTTGTCTCTGCTCTTCTACGTCTATGTTGACTACACCTGAGAATAAAGTCCTGCCAACCTTTTTTCTTTTTTTTTTTTTCTTTTTCCTTCTTATCTTCACCTAATCCGCTTCTGTAGTATATATTGGGGGGGGGGGTGTTTCAACTGAACTGTATATTCAGCTCACATGAATTCATCTGGTCGTGCTAAATCACCAAAACCCCTGTCACACATTTAGCATTCTTTTTTATGCTTCTCTTTTCATTGCTTTTTGCCATGCTCAGGTTCATGCTGTTTTGCTCAAGTGCCTCCTGTGGCTTCTTCTGCCTCTTACTTTTCTGTCATCCATCCATCCTGCTTTTATTCTAAGTATTTGTCTAGTTCTGGGTGAGTGGAAGAGAAGGCTTGAAGGTTGGCATGGTAGTCTGGCACAAGAACATAAGACTTCCCTATTAGACCCCTAGAGAGCCCCGCAGGAGCGCTGAAAACTTTGCTTTATTGTACATCCTCCCACCTTTCAGTTTTTCAGCTTTATTTTTTATTTTTTGTTGTGGGAATGCTGACGGCGTTCAAATTTCAACTTGCTGAAAAAATATACGCCTTCTTGGGTATATATTGTCTGATTCCATGTTACTTACAGTACTCACATAATTTAACGTTACATTTAACTTTTCCTCATTCATTTTCAATGGGACTGACTTTGACACTTTTCTATGTCCGACTTTCCACACCCACTTCCATACAAACAACTGATCACCATCAGCAGCTATCTGATACTGCTGAGTAGCTCACTTTGTATTGTGCATTGTTCAGTTACCAGAATGTGGGTTTTTAATAATTTATTTTTTTATTTCATTAATTAATTTATTTATTTTATTTATTAGTAATTTCGTCAACAAAAACGAAACCAAAATTTTGTCAACACGAATTTTTCACCGGACTAAGACTAGACTAAAACCCTCATTAAAAAAATAAATATATATATATATATGTATATGTATATATATATATATATATATATATATATATATATGTATATGTATATGTATATATATATATGTGTGTGTATATATATATATATATATATATATAAAATAAATAAATTTCACTGGGACTAAACCGTCTGCATTTCCGTCGACTAAAGCCTGGTTCACACGGCAGGAAAATTGGCCTGATTTTAGCCCCGAATTTCCCCTCCCGACAATCGTAAGGAGACGCAAGCAATAATCTTCACAGATAATCCTGCCGTGCGTATTGTCACCACACACGGCGCCTCCCGATGTCGGCGCTCGGAAAGACCCCCGACTTGAAATCGGGCATATCCAACATGTTGGATTTTTTTGGCCCGATTTCGCGCCGCGCAGCAGATTGACGTGCAGCCAATCAGAAAGCGAGCCAGCGAGGAAGCCGGCGGGGAATCCAAAATCAAAACAGTCATGAAGCAGCAGAAAGTCCGTGCTCGCGCTATTACTCTTTTTAGTTTTTTAATTATTTGTTTTTTTGTTTGGTTTTTTTTGTTTTTTTTTAATACACGCGCACACACATTCTCCACAAATAAACATGGTCTCCGGGTGGGACGCCAACCCGCGCCCCCAGCACCGAGTCGAGGGCAAGTGATGTTTCGCCAGTGCCCATTTAAACTCCTTTAAACAACACCTTTTCTTTTTATGCCGCTTTTTCGGCTGAAAACCAGGTTTGACTCATGTTGACGACTCGGAAGCCACGCTTAATCTCGAGAGGTTTTGCGAGACTTCCCATCACATTCTTAAATGAACTCGGCTCGTGTGGAGTGTGTTGATTGTGCAGTGTGGCTGCACACCACGCACGGTACGTTCAAAACTGGAACTCCCGTGATTTTTTTTTCTCTTCACGTGTGGTGAGATTGGAAATCGGCCGACAATTTTAAAATCTTGCCGTGTGAGCCAGGCTTTAGACGAGATGAAAATGTGCTTCACTTAGTAAAAACTTGACTAAAATCTAAGGCCGTTTTAGTTTATGAACAAAAACGAGACAAAAATTTTTGTAAAATCTTGTCTCTGCTAATCTGTCAGGTCTGTGACGCTGTCATGTGACACACAGCACAAAGACATGGGACAGACAGGAGGTGAATTCACGGTGAAAGGTTCAAACAAATTATAGCTATAGCCGTTGGATTAATGATACGTTATAACGTTACGAAATAATGTTAATGTGACTGTTAATTAATGCTGGCTAGGCTAACTTGCTAGCTCATTGCATGGATCCATAGTACAGTAGCCACTGTAATTTTGTGTGAAGTCGTTTTTTCATCAAAAAGGTGAGAAAATTTGATGTGAAATAGTTTTAAATCTCAAAAGGTTCAATAAAATCTGCTGACAAAAAAAATATACAGGGGTAAAATGGTTGTTCTGACTAAGAATAGACTAAAACGTTTACAGTTTTTGTAGACTAAAACTAGACAAATAAAATTTTCTTGGACTAAAATAAAAACTAAAACGTCAGATTTATAGTCAACTAAAAATGGAGTACATAAAAATGAGATGAGGATGACTAACTGTGATTAAAAACTAACAAGAGTGACTGACTGAAATTAGATGAAAACTGAGACTAAATTTCAAAATGGTGGACAAAATTAACACTGGTGCATGGGACATAAAATGTCCTCCAATTCCGGTTATGACCCCTGATAGTCATGTAGGCCCATAACCCAGATACTTGAAAACCAAACTCAAGTACAGTCAAAGTATTTGTTACTTGAGGATGAGCTGAATTCCCTCAATGAAAGCCTCAGCGCGGCTATTGATGAGGCAGATGTGCGCGCGCTTAAATCCTTCAAGCACGACGAGGGGAGATGAGACACTTGCTTCCTCACTGAAAACACCACCAAGAACAAAATCTGCATGAAAGCGATAATAGAAAGCAGTGGTGGAAAGTGAGCCATTCATGAGAATTGGAAGTTGGCTGGAGTGCGTGACAATGTCAAACACGGACAGAAAATAGGATGATGATGCTAAAAATATGAGCACACTTGCCAACAGGGAGACTTGCAAGCTGTGTGTGTGTTAAAAAAAAACAAAAAACAGCAGTAATGTCATTTGTGGACACAATTTCTTACCCATCCATCGATCTGATGTGACCACCACCAGTACAAAGTACGAGTCCCTGTTTTTAGTGATGATTTTTAATGTGGCGAGGTGTTATTGTTTTTGCTTCATTTGCACTCGAATAAACTTCATACAAAAGTCCAATTATTGCTGGCTGGATCATTTGTGACACCTTGTGGCCGTCATTGCACACAGGAGCAACAATAAAATAAGCAAACTTTGGCTGATGTCTAAGAAGCTGAATTGTAAGCTGAATGTGATCTTCAAAGTTGAGGCTTATTTCATCTCTTGAGAGGTCACACTGCCAAAATGTTTAAAGGGTTAAAGTCTCGGACAATGACCTTGCCTGCTATTGGAATTGACTTGATATTTTAACAGTTCCTGAAAATTTCAGGTTCATATCTTTTTCCTAAGATACTGGTTGCTATGGACATTTGAAATATGCAAGTACCAAAACTTTAAAGCCCGTTTTCTCAAAACTAGCAATTACAACCTTCCAACATTAAAACTGAATTCAAATATATCAAAATCTCATTTATTTTTATTTTATTTATTTATTTTTTGCACGTGAACCCTTTTGTCATGACTGGCAAATACATTTGAACGATTACCGGTATTTCCCAAAACCTAAACATTTCAACCAAGATTAAACTAATCCAGAATTTTCCGCCCTTCTTCAATAACTAAATTGTGAATGTTGATGTAAATCACTATGAATTAAATCACTTTCCACTACTAATCCCATGAAATGAAAGTGATCCTGATGTATTGATGAGCGAATGTGAAGCTAAGCTAGCAGTTAGTATAAAGGCAGGAGGTGGGGTGGTCACTATTTGTTTTTTTTGTTGTTTATTTTATTTTATTTTTTTAACAAGTAAAAAAATTAAAATAGCAAGTGGACGTTATGTGCTTCTTTTAAGTCCTACATTTTCTTTTATTGTTCAGTTCCTTAGAACATCAACGCAGCAGCTGCTTGTTTATGAGTTAGTTTATAAGCAAATTTAGCTTGTAGCAAACGTGTGACGTCATGTACGTTGAGATCACGTCTCTGATCAACTGCTGAAATGAGACTGATTCTGTCCTCTTTCATCTATAACTGCTACAAACATCAAAGCGTATGTAGGAATGGTAGAATGTTGATTTGTTGTGATTGTATTGTATCGTATTGTATTGGTGTTAATGTTTTTTGTGTTTCTGTAAAGCGCTTTGTGACAGCTCAGGCTGTTTGAAAGCACTATATAAATAAACTTGAGTTGAGTGTAGCTTTCAAGAGTGTTCAGTTTTGGCCTGTTGACGTACGTGACCACAAGACGGCGCCAAAACTACATTAATCGTTTTGGGGGGGTTTTTTCCCCACAGTCATCATTTTTACATACAGACCTGTTAAACAAGAGTGTAAATATTGAAACAAATATATTTAGAAATGAATACAAATTGAAATAAGTAATGAAACATGTAAACATTGAACTTATGAATAAATCTTCAACTAATTGAGTATAAAATTGAGTAAAAGTGGGAAATCCCACAATTTAAATTGAATATTAAAATAAATGAAATAATTTAATAAATATGCAATAAATATTTTCAGATTTAAACGAATACTGTCTCAATTGTGTAAATATTTAAATGCAAAATACATATTGAAGTAATTGAACTATGTAAATAAGTAGTGACTTATTTAAAACAATGAACTACTGAAATAGAAACATTTTCAAATACAGTATAAAAAAAATGATTATTAAATACTCCAATTATTGAATGAATGAGTCAAATACTTCAAGGCACTTTTATTTTTTATGAAATTTTGGCAAAACGACAACATGACATTTCATTCAGATTGGTTTCTGACACATTCTATATCAATGGGCTTGAATTTTTTCGTTAACGGGTCAATGTAAAATATTAATTTCAGTGGAAAAACAAAACAAAAAACAACTTATGACAATTGTGGGAGAAAAACCTCTCCAACATCATGACAGACTTTGAGTGGTAATGGGACATGGGAGTGGAATTATTTGTCACAAAGCAAGGAAACATTTGCAAAGTTGGATGCGCGTGCCCAAGTGCTCGGACCCGCTTTGCACAATTCCGTGTTTGTCAGCGATTCGGAGAACAAAACAGTTTTTGTTTTTTTGTTTTTGTTTTTGTTTTTTCCCTTCCCCTTCCTCTTTGTGTACGCGGAGCCTCTTCAGCTTCACTGGCGGATCCCAGAGTTGAACTTGGTCGTCAAACCTGCGGCATTTGCCCAACCAAAATGAAATGACGCAGCGGTTCATATGTAGTGGCCCAGAAAGGTCCCGCCAGGCTACCCCCACTTGCCACTTTTTGTTGTCTCCTACCTCAACATCCCACGTGTGCGTTCCCAAGGCCAAAGCGAAACCGAGCACGCAGTTCTTTACCAGCCGTGTTCGGGTCCAGAACGACGGGACTGTAGCCGACCTTCTCCTTCATTCGCTCCCACACTCTGAACTTGAGGTTGCCCACATGCTTGGCTTCGTCCAGCAGAGCTCCTTGTCGGGGCCACCTGGGCCTGTTGGGCAGCTTCTCAATTCTGGTCATCGCAGACTGGAAGTTCTTAATGAAGGGAACGGGGTCAGAGGTAAGCTGCTCCTCTGTGCTTCTGATCGCGTCCGACACGGCGGCCATATATATCTCTGTCGAGAGCCTCAATCTCCTCCTCCATCATCCGACTCTTCGCCTCCTCTTCCTCCCTCACAGCAGACAACCTGGCCTCCTTCTCGGCCCACAGGAAGCGACGGAGTCTTCGAAATCCTCCTTAATCATGCTTTCCGACCTCGCCCTCTGGACATTGATGTACGTCGCGTGTTCATTCCAGTGGTCTCTCATATCTTTGTCCTCTTCCAGTCTTTGCTTCACATCCCACAGGCTTTCCTGAAGTTTTTTTTTGTGACCTTTCACAACTTCATTGATTGAGAAGAACTTGTGGCCGACGTGGCGATTTGTTTCTATGTAGACGAGGCACACGACTTCCTGGTGTTCCACACAAGCATTTCAGTTTCTCCTTGTGCAAGCTGCAGACGTCGTCGGACAACACCGAGACGTGCGGAACGTTCTCACACATGTTCCTGAGGGCCAAGTTTGAAGGCACATCCATCGATCGGCACTTTTTTCTACAGACTGGACACGGTCGAGCGCCTTTCTCCTGCCACCACTGTCGACCACACACACGATAGAAGCTGTGACTACACAGCAGCATGACAGGATCTTGAAAGATATCCAAACATGTCGGATATTTGAGATCATCCTCAAATCTTCCGGCCATGATCCTTGCAACAACAACTCAGCCGGCCAAGTTTCCAACGTTCACTCTCAGGAGAGCCTGCAATGTGCTTCTGTCCCACTCAGAAGTTGAAGGAATTGTTAGATGTTGAAATATTCCCCAAGTGCACTTCCTGCTTTTGTTTTCGGACTTGACCGCAGCCACGCCGCGTTATCTGGGATCACACAAAAACGATTTATTTACACTTACGCACGAAAAAATTCATTACAGCTCACATTAAGTAAAAAGCCAAAATACATCAAAGGTCACCGTGAAAGAAAACTAATTCAAAATGCAGCTCTTGAAAGCAAACTTGCTCCGATAAGCAAATGAGGAGAAAATGCGTTGAAAGGAAATAGCCGCTTACCCTCAAGTTCCTGCTTAGTGCTCGAAGATGTGCAGGCACTCAGGGAGCAACGAAAAACACAAAGAGCTCACAGTCACACCGCGGTAAAACTTCAAAATAGCCGCCTCTTCTTTTTCCAGAGTCAAACTAGCCGCTCTTCCTTTCATGTTCGCCCTTTTCTAGGATGGTAGTGTGCACAAAGTCTGATCTCTATGACCCGGATAACCGATAGGCCAAGACTTTTGAGGTCGTGAGGCCACCATATTGCTCCTCCCAAAAAATGTTTCTCGGCATACGAAATTATACACTTAAAGTATCGAAATTGGAAAACATTTGAGACAGTACTTAGTAGAAACAGCATGATTTATGGCGTTTTAAATGTATTAAACATAAACAAGAGGACATTTTACAACTTGCCTAAGATACATGTATAAATTATATCCTTAATTATGTTTAGTACAGGAGGAAACTTGTGGGTGTTTTTTATTTTATTTTATTTATTTATTTATTTTTTTTAAACTTGTTAAAAAATAGTGACCACCCTGGCACAAACCCCCACCCCGCCTCCGGCCCGTATAGTTTATAGTAGTCTGCTCGCAGGTGGGAGTAACAAGATGGCAGCCTGTGACTTCAACGGCTTGCGTTGACGTGTATGGGCTATCGGCTATCCAGTCATGTATACAGGTCAGTGGCGCGAAGGGACGCTGGTGGTCAGACCGACATCCGGTTTTCGAAATAAAGGACCGGTTTTCAAAATAAAATTGTATTGGAAAGGAATTTAAAATATATGTTATGGTTGGTTTTTGTGTTTCTGTAAAGCGCTTTGTGACAGCTCAGGCTGTTTGAAAGCGCTATATAAATGAACTTGAATTGAGTTGAGTGGAGAGTGTACACAAGAGCGTAAATATTGAAATAAGTATGTAGAAATGAATAAATATTGAAATAAGTACTGAAACAAGTAATCGGAATAAACAAATAAATATATACTGAAAAAAATTATAATATGAATAAATCTTAAACGAATTGAATGAGTATGAAAATTAATAAAATGTGAAATGTCACAAAATGTTTAGTTTGTACAAAAATTAAAATGAATGAAATATATAAATATGCAAGTAAATATATTCAGATTTATTTAAACAAATATTGACTCAATTGTATAAGTATTTAAATGCAAACTGCATCCACCTTTTACTAGGCTTTTTAAATATTTTAAATATCACTCCCATTTTCAGAGTGTTATAGGGGTGTGCTCAAAAAATCGATACGTCAATATATCGTTGCGGACATTACAATACACATATCGATACGCAGGCGTCAGAATCGATATTGCTCATTAACTTTAAATAGACAGTTAACGGTTAGCCTTTGCAGCTTGCATTGTACCTAAACAATAAAAACCAGCAGCGTCTTTGAAGTTAATTGCCTTCAATTAATGCAAAAATAGCTCACCAGTGAATGGACACTGTGTCTTGCCAAGAAAAATGAAAGCAGAGGAAGAATATCAACATTTATTTACTCATAAACTTAACATGGCACGTGTCTTCATGTCTTAATGAACCAATTTTTGTATATTTTGTTTAAAAACTAAATAGAATGTGTTACATGGGAAAAACATGCTGTTTTTATTTCCCAAAATATTTAAAATAACCATATTTTAGAGCTGTAATTTTAAATTAATAGTTTGATATTTTTCTCAAATTGGCCCGTGCCTATTCAAAAAGTTTCCCAGTGTGTCTGTGAAAGCTGCTCCTTGCTCTGTAATGCGTACACATTTAGACCAGGTATGCCGCTTGGTGGTAAACCAGAAGAGCTGCTAACAAAAATATTTTTGTTAGTCAGCATAACAAACATATCCTTTAGGTATACATATGGTTGTTATTATAAAATACAATAAAATTGATGTTATATATCGGGATACGTATCGCCTTGAAGATCAGGTATTGGGATACATATGTATCGCGATACGTATCGTATCGTGACCCCTGTATCGTAACGTGAGGTAGGCGGCAATACCCAGCCCTAGAGTGTTAGGCGTTTTCCCGGGACGAGCAGATTGGCTGTAGTAGGATGGTCATTTTTCAAAAACGGATAGACTTTTGGCTTTTCCTTTCAAGCAGATCCTTGACCGCATCACATGGGAGTGGAATTAATTGCAGAGGCATTTTATCACGTGTTCTAAAATAAGGAAACAATTTCATGCCGTCCGACAACAGTAGCCAATTGGAAGGATTCATTTTGCACAATTCCGTGTTTGTACGAGATTCACAGAATGAAACGGATCTTTCGTTCGTGTCCACGTGAACTCGGATCCTCTGTAGCTTCACTGGCGGCATGTTCCATGATCCAAAAACGCCATCAAACTTCCTGTATTCACCATCACGGAATGTAATGCTCCATATTTCCATATCATATGCCATAAGAGGATCCCCCCAGGCCACCCCCAGTTGCCAGTTTTTGTTGTCTCCCACCTGGACTTCCCACGTGTGCCTTCTCGAAGTCAAAGCAGAACCAAGCACTCGGTTCCAAACAAACCTCTCTGCATTTTTCGGACGCTGCTGTTCTTCTTGACAACTCAAACTGGTCAGATCTTCAGACAGACAGTTCTGTACCGGCCGTGTTTGGGTCCAGAATGACGGGACTGTAGGAGACCGTCATCTTCATTCGCTCCCACACTCTGAACTTGAGGTTGCCCACATGCTTGGCTTCATCCAGCAGAGCTCCTTGTCGGGGCCACCTGGGCCTGTTGGGCAGCTTCTCGATTCTGCTCATCGCAGACTGGAAGATCTTCATGAAGGAAAAGGGGTCAAAGGTCAGCTGCTCCTCTATACTTCTGATCACTCCTGACAGAGCGGCCATGTCTCTGCCGAGAGCCACAATCTTATCCTTCATCGTCTGACTCTTCTCCTCCTCTTCCTCCCTCACAGCAGACAACCTGGCCTCTTCGTCAGCCCGCAGGAAGCGACGGAGCTCCTCGAAATCCTTCTTGCTTTCCACCATTTCCCTCTGGACCTTGATGTATGTCGCTTGTTCATTCCAGTGGTCTCTTGACTCTTTTTCATCTTCCAGTCTTTGCTTCGCGCACTGCAGCCTGTGACCTTTCACACCTTCATTGATTGAGCAGAACTTGTGGCCGGCGTGGCGATTTGTTTCTAGGCAGACGAGGCACACGACTTCCTGGTGTTTCACACACAAGAGTTTCAGTTTCTCTTGTGCAAGCTGCAGACGCCGTCGGACTCTACTGAGGCTTGTGGTATGAGGTGCCGTCTGGGCCATAATTCAGGATTAGCTCTCACACGTATAATTGAAAAGCTCTTTTAAACACCACTGAAATGTTTGCTGCTTATACACACTAGTCAAATGTGTTCATACGTACTAGTGAAATACGCTCATAAACACCACTGAAATGCTTTTATAAACGGTACTGAAACGTTTTTGCTCACACACATTGGTGAAATCCGTTCATAAATACAACTCAATTGCTCTTAAAAACAGTACTGAAATGCATCCAAACATACATGTGAACATTCTCATAAACATAACTGAATTGCTCTCATAAACAGTACTCAAATGCATTCACGCATACATGTGAAACGGTCTCACACACATAACTGAATTACGTTCACAAACAGTACTGAAATTCATCCACGCATACGTGTGAAAGGGGGGTGGTTGGGGGATCCATCGCCTCCATCACATGACACATGACTACCACACAGTTTTCTATTGGCCGAAGGAAACGTCATATCCTATTTGGGGAACGAAAATTTTCAAATTAAAAACTTTCATATTAACAAAATGTTATTGTAAGGAAATAATCAATAAGTAAATGACAAATAGATGGATCGTTATGTGCATTTGCTATATAGCATGTCACCAAGTTACGCTGCGGCTTGAGTTAGGGTTACTTAATGCTTTTTGGCCAGCCCAGGTATTTTACTTGGAAAAACGTAAAGAAATTACTTCCGCTGCGTTTAATATATATTCCTCTCACACAACCTACTGAAATCCATGTACACACATCGAAAAGAACGCTCATAAACACAGCTGAAACGCGCTTACTCACACAACTGAAAGTCTTTCAGACGCCTATATGAAATTAATTCTCGTATAAATACTAGTTAAAATTTCCTTACATATTACTGAAAAGCTTTCTGACAAGAAAATATATATATCTGACAAGAAAATATATCTAGCTGATGGCTATAGCTGGCGAGATAATCTGACTATATTTTTACAATCAAGTCACGCAGTGGCCCAAATACAACATTATTCAAATTAAAATAAACAAGGAGTGACAGAAACAGAAGATTAGTTCTGAAATTTGAAGTCCTGCGTCTAATTATATGTATTTCCGATATGTGCTGTGCGCCGTTTTGACCTCTAGGTGTCAGTAATGCCTCAGGCACGGTGTTTCAGTGCTGACAAATGACTACAGTCACAATTTTATGAGTTAATCATTTGCGTAACTTTAAACCTGACGATGAACGGATATATATTTTAAGTCCGTGGCCATGACGTAAAATATTGGGGTGAGTTGTGGGTAATTGGGATTGAAATCGAATGTTTTTTTTTTGTTTTTTTTTTCTAACTTCTTTATTATTATTATTGTATTGTATTATTATTCTAATAAAGAAGTTAGAAAAAAAAAAAAAAATTCTAACTTCTTTATTGGAATAATAATAAAGAAGTTAGAAAAAGAAAATCTTATCGGACATACATATAATTAGACGCATGGCTTCAAATTTCAGATAATTCATTCATCCTGAATTATGGCCCAGACGGCACCTCATATTGTGGAAAGTTCTCACACATGTTCGTGACGGCCAAGTTTGAAGGCACATCCATCGATCGACACTTTTTTTTTTTCTTTTTTTCTATGATGCTTTTTTTTTTTTTTTTTCACTGAACCTCTAGTATGTCCCGAATGTGTTTTTCTACAAACATGATGAAAGTTAAATAAGTATTTGAGGATAAGATGAGTGATGATGATGAGATGAAGCATCAATACTTGAGCAAACTGTGTCAGCATATGTACTGACACTTCATTAGGATTCATTTAGTCTATGGTGCAGTTTGCAATAAGTGTGTAGTGCCAATATGGCAAAAGTAAGAAGAGTAAATACAATGTTTATGGGTATAAATAAGTGAGTGAAGGAGCTCATTAGCTGAAGTGGGAGACTTCTGGTTATTTGGGGTGAAATTCTTTCACCAGCAGATATTTCTCTATCTCTTGCTCTCTTTTGCTCCCTTGGCATGTGCACAGACAAGAATTCACCCGTGCTCAGCGTTTTGATTCATATCCTTTTTTTTTTTTTTTCCCCCCCCTCTTGCACAAATTTGTTAGGCTTGGCACTGCAGATGAGTTCTCACAACTGTTGCAGTGTTAAGAACAAATTGTCAAGCATTTGTTTGGTTGACTTTGATATCTTAAGTGATACTTTACTGTACTGTAGATCTAATATGCTTACATTTTAGAATTCATAGCAGTGACCAATATTAGTGTTTATCAAAATTAAGTCATGTCATTTGTTATAATGAACCGTTAAAAGAACAATCTTAGTTCTACTTGTAATGTTTTCAGCAAATTGCTCTAGTGGCAATATTTTTTTTGTCTTAATTCACAAAAAAATGTACATGTGCAGTTTTCACCAGACGACGATACAGGAATAATTTCACACTCCCGTCTTTTCTTCAAGGACAATGGTCAGGGTAATGTCAAGGACATGTTTATCTTGGATCAAGAAACCAAAGGGAGAAGGCTCAGCTGAGGATTTGAGTATACACAACAATCCCATTGTTCTGGTTGGATATGATTGTTTTCCTCTCCTGGTCAGATTCTAGCTTTGAGGGATTTCATGGAGCCAGAGTAGGTTAAGTCGATAAATGAATTTCAAAAGTTTATTATTGTTTGGATCCAGTTTTTATTACTGGATAATCATCCCCTGAAAAATATAGCAGATTTTGCCATATCGAACGAGCTGCATAGTGAGACCTGAAACGTCACAATTTTCATGTTCATTACTTGTTTTTCAACAGCCATATACTGAAATTAGGCTTTCTAACGGCATTTTCATTTGCACTTTTCACTTTATTGGCAGTTACACTGAGAGCTAATTTACAACAAAAAGCAAAAATACCTGACAAACGAACTGAAGCTTGTCTAGAGGGGAGGCCGGGTGGTATATATGCCCTAACGTTTTTAGGTTACAAGTGTCGGATTTAATAACATTATGTGGCTGTAGATGAAGGACTAGTGCGAGGAACAAATGAGGGGACAAAATATGACTGGTTCCTTAAACAAATTAAATTAAACTAGTGTATGCGTTAAAATTTCATTCAATTATGTATTATTTAATAGACTTTGAATGTTTTTTTACATAGTTAATAAACGGCACATATGTGCAAAAATCTCCTGCATGCTTAATACGTACTTAAATATATTTCACCATTTTGAGACTCCGATTGAAATTAATTTATTATGAAACAAATTATTTGGCATAATCTTTGGATACCCTGAAGTATCCTTGGACCCCATTTATAAAAGTCTGGCTTTGCCAATGGGTGGAGTGCTCAACTTGGTACTTCCTGTCTCTTCCACTGCGGACTTAATTTTTTTTACTGTCTTTTTTTTTTTTTTATTTTATTTTTTTTATGTATTTTTTTTTATTATTTAAAGGCTTTGTGTAATTTGGAATTCATGCTGAATTTGTATGTGTTCTTTTACTGCCCTTTATGCTCATTACATTTCAGTAAACCTTTGACCCCAGATAAGGCATTGTCTCTGGTTCCCACGCCTCTATGGTCACTTTCTTTGGTCACTTTTTAGTTTCACCCAAAGCAACAAAATGGCACACAATCTCTCATTGGTGCTCCATCTCTGCTCATGTATCCAAGTCGCGCATTCATGGTCATTTGCTAAATTAGGTAAGAAAACAATCCTTGTGACAATGTTATCCTTATTAATGACATGTTTTTGGAGAATTGTCACAGTATACAACAAGCTGTATCTTTTATCTGTAATTTACTTTGTACTTAATTTTACTCTGACTTTTTCCAGATGTATGGGCGCTACACCCAGGAGCTGGGGGTGTACGCTAAAGAAGAAGCAGCTCGACTGAGGGAGAGTGGGCAGAGGCGTTCGGTCAGCGAGCGAAGCCGAAACTTGGACCTGCTTGAATATGACAAAGGACGCTGTGCCAAGTGTCGCAGTAAGTGTTAGCACTCATGGTCATTACTTAAAGGGCATGTTACATGTTATTGCTATATTGGCCTGCTCCTACTTCTAAAATATTCAACGTTACAGTCAGTGACACAGAAATGGCAGTTGTCAGAGTTGGTTTACAAAATAGGTGTGTTGCCTTCCAGCGTAACTGTCCTCAATAAATGACCCCTGATGGGAGTAGCTGAAAGTCCCAACAAAATCAACATTGATGTAAATCTGGATTCGTTCAGTGAAAAATTCAAGTCTGATGCAACAGATGTCTATTATGTTAATGTGGTGACTGCAATATGCGTGGATTTTATCGTGACAAATTGAATGACCCACAGTTTATCGGTTCTGTTATAGAAATGTGGACATGTCAACATGAATGTATACTTGGCAACTGTGCTTGCATTGGCTGGGCTGAGTATCCCGAGATACGTTGGTACTGTACTAACATCACTAGCCCGTGTGTTGACTTAGTCATCGTGTGTGCTTATTTAGCCTGAGAAAACTCACTCAACTAATAATAATGCTTTACAAATAGTGTTGGTGTTAGTGTTTTGTTTTTTTGTTTTTTTCTGTACCATTGTGTACTGTAGTATATACTGAGCACTGAGCAGTATAAATTATAATATAATATTTAGTGGTCTGTGAGTCCATGTGAGAATCTGGAACTTCCTCTCATTTTCCTGATCCATAAACACTACACATATATTCCTGGCCAGCAGCATTTTCTCTGGAAATGTCACTCGATACACATATCATCACTTTACTAATGTCCCCATTATGTATATTTGTCCAAATGGGTCTCATTTCATGCAGTACCATTGCAGTTATGAGAGATATAATATATACGTAATTTAAAGAGAGATATTTATATACAGTGTAATATTCGATATCTGGGCCATGCTGTTAGTCATGTGAACCCAGCCACAAGATGACATCAATTTCAATCAACAGCAGGGGGCGGTGTTGCATAAAATGTCAGCCTCCTTGCACGGCTGCTTAATTCTTATTCTATACAAATGCTTATATGAATCATAATACTGTCTTTAGACCAGTGGAGGCACATAGAACATATTGCAAAGCACATGGACTTGGCCTGCTCCTCCCACTAATTTTCACATCTATGACCTTTGAGGTCAAACATAATTTGAATCATCTTTCAGGGAAGGTTTTTGGCCTTACACGTTTCAAAGCTGTGTCAAAGTTGTTTTTGCTCCTTTACTAAATGAAGTATTTACTGCGGAATTTTCATAAAGGTGCTTTGCCTGCAGTTTTCAAAGTTGGCAAACTGAGCTAGCAGTTGTTATCATGATAAATCATTCAGTGTTCTTATGAGACGGGTTTGGAGTTAAAACAGGAAGTTAAGTGATTTTGGAGGTATGATTTACTTTGCATTCCTTTATATTATATACTTATTTTTTTGTTTTTGTTTTTTCCCCCAGCAAAATGTACTACTAAGTGTTGGAACGGAAATGTCAATCCCAAGTTTTGCTGTAAATTGAAAAAGTATTCAAAAGATGAATACGAGATGTCAAAAGTTGAGCTTTTATTCGCCAATAGACATCTGCAACTGATACACAACATAAGAGATATATTTATGATCTTTTGTTAGAAATAATGTTATGTGAGCATTTGAGCTGAATTAAAATCTACTTTGACTCAGATTTAAAATGGACTAAAGCGAATAATGTTTGCTTTACAAGTGCTTTGTTTGCAAGAACTGTGACTACGTGACTCTGACATCAAACTTGAGCATTCTTTTGTGATGCTTTTTCCAGGCTTCCCCCCGCCTGAAGCCTCTTTCAGCTATTGTCTCTTTTTATTTTTGTGTTTAGTTTTCTTTGGTGGTGGTGGTGGTGTGTGTGTATGTGTGTGTGTGGGTGGTTGGTGGGGGGGGGGTTACTCTTGTGTGCTCTTTCAGGTTTTCATGTCTATATGTTTTATGAGCTAACTTTCACAATTGAGCTTGTAGTCGTGGGAGCAATTCTTTGTTTATCAAAGTTTACTTTTTGTCAAGGATCTTTGAAGATCGCTTTTGTACTTTTGGGCAATATAAGCCTTGGCTTCAATCAACACATCTGCTTTCGGTCTTCTTTTGACTGCTGATTTGATTTGGTCACTTGAACTCAACTAAAAATCTGCTACCTAGAAACCACTTGTTTCTTTCTTCTCCAACCTTTCCAAATGAAATGAGGACTGATTGTTTGCAGCCTCTTTCACCTTGGTTGTTTCACCCCTAGACGGCTTTCTTGTTTTCATATTGGTTCCCCAACAAGTACTTCCCAAGCAAAACTGACATCTGGAAAGGAGTATAGACATAAATACTATTTATTTTTTTTAATAACAATGGACAGTAACCATACCTGGGCAACAAAACACACCTTGTCAGTCATACCTTGTAATAGTTTTGCTGCTACTATTTTAACACCTTTGCTCACGTAAAAATGGTTGAATGCAAACAAAAGTACTATTTACATTGTATCAGTTGAACCTGTAAATCCATCACGAAGAAAACGATCTCTTGTCATTTGACATCAAAACAAAATGTTTTCAGTCTACAGGGAAAAAAAAGCAAAAAACCTTGCCTCACTGTTTCAAACACATTTTTTAAAGGTGTTTTTCTCCTTCATTGTAACTATTTAATGTCTACCTACAGCTAGTAATACTAAATATACAGTTGCACAGTTTGATATGAGACCATTGAATGTGCTAATTTGATCTAATTGGGTGAAGATTGCCTTTCAGACAGGACCAGATATGTGTTTGTCTTAAAGAATATATTTTTTTTCTTTGCGAGATGTTCAAAGTGGCTTGATGAGCTGAAGCTTTGAAGTGTGATAGATATGCAAAATACCAGAAATCAGGACGTTTCCTCCAGGTTGCAGTAAAAATTCCAGTATATTCCTTTTGTTTTCTCTTTATTAGCCAGCAGGGTGCAGCATTGCGCTGTAGTATCTCATTCAATAAGTGGAACTTTGTCTAACTTTTACCAACCGCAATCACACTCCTAACTTAAATATTTCCATTGAAGATAATTTTAGTTTATCCTTATTTCATACAATGGAAGACACACTATGTGGGAAAATACTGAGTCACATCTCTTGATTAACAGAAGTTGTTAAAGACCTTAGCTCTCCCTTTAATTTGAATGGAATTCATCAGCTAACCAAAACAAGCCATTTTCTGTTGTGATGGATGATTTTGGTGCAGAAGAACTTAATTGGCTTGAATAAAGCTGTGACCCTTCAAATCCATTCTTGTATAAATGAACTGCATCTGATATTCTGAGTCAGGGACTCTCTCCGGTCTAACACTAACTTCTGACTTTGCAAATGTCCAAAAAGAATGGGCAAAAATCCCACAGACAATGAAAAGTGAAAGTATAGAAGATGACCATTATATATTGTCTTCAATATTTTACTTTCGTTCCGTAATGGATCTTCCCAACCCCCCCATAAGGTGTTTCTGATTTTTGTTGTGTTCAAATGT
>NC_135423.1:23776469-23818969 GCF_051991245.1 Festucalex cinctus | reverse complement strand
GGCGCAGCCCAGGGGGGCGGCCGCGGCGGGGGCGCGGGGCACGTCCAAGGGTCCGGCCAGGTCAACATGAGCCGGTTTAACTTGCAACCCGGTGTCGGAGCCCCGAAGCGACTGGGTGTCACGGTCGGAAGCCTGGTCGGCCGCCATCCGGGAAAAGTCGAGGCCCAGCTGTACCGTGTTGACCCTGGACAGACAATCCGCGACCACGTCGTCCTTGCCAGCGATATGTCGGATGTCCGTGGTGTATCCAGATATGAACGACAACTGGCGCTGTTGCCGCGCGGACCACGGCTCGGACAACTTCGACATGGAGAAGGCGAGCGGCATGTGATCGACGAAGACCGTGAACTCACGGCCCTCCAGGATGAAGCGGAAGAGGCGGATGAACCTGTGGTAAAAAGTCACCATCCCGAGGAACTCCCGAAGACCCTGGGCCGTCCGGGGTCGAGGAAAAGCGGCAACAGCTTCCACTTTTGCCGGGAGCGGGGTGGCGCCGTCCTCGTTGATGAGGTGGCCGAGGTATTGGATGGAGCGCACACCAAAGACACATTCTGTCTTAGTGCCGTAGGTCCGGATCGGTGCATCGGTGGCCGCTGACAGGTGCGGGCCGGGCCGTGAGTGCCCCCGGCAGCATCTTCAGCCGAGGCAGGCAACACGCTTCTGCGGGCGCCGGAGTCACAGAGGAACTTGAGTCTGGAGAGGGTGTCCATGATAAACAGCAGCCGGCACTCTGCGCCCCCACTCACAGCTGCAACTGAGTGGAGGCGTCGCCGTTTCCCGACGCAACAAAGGAGCAAGGGGCGCGGCACCTCTTCGCCTTGGTTCCAAAACGTGCGTGAAAATAGCATAAGCCAGGGGCTGATCGGCCATCCACGGCAGCGCGTACCTTATGAGGTGCCGTTGCGGCCGCCGGGACTGGGAAGGCGCGTGCAGAGGCCAAGACCTCGTGGTTGTAACGCTGGGTGGCCAGGAAAAAACGGTCAGCTTCCTCCGCCAGAGCACGTGGCTCGGAGATGGTAGTGTTCGCTAGCGCTGTCTGGACATGAGGAGGCATGTGGCGCAGAAACAGTTCAATAAACAAAAAGTTCGGCTCCTCCGCGCCAAGCAGGTTCAGCATTTTTTCCATTAGCTCGGACGGCTTACTGTCACCCAGGCCCTGGATGGCGAAAAGGCGGCGAGCCCATTCCGGTCGTGACAGCTCGAAGGCCTTAAGGAGGTACGCCTTGAGCCCCGCGTACATATCCTGTGCCGGGGGAGAGGTGATAAAACTCACGGCTCTGGCCGCCGTGGAGCTCCCGAGCGCGGACACGACGTGGTAGTAGCGCGTGGAATCGTCCGTAATTCCACGGATGGCAAACTGAGCTTCAGCTTGTACAAACCACGTCGCCGCGGCCGACTCCCAAAACTCCGGAAACTTAAGACCAGCGGAGTTCGCCATGTCGCTCAATTCGATCAAATTCTCAGCCTCGGAAACGTCAACGAGGCGGATGTCGGGGTCACCAATGTAGCGAGTAGTGACGGGAGTCGGAGGCGGAGTGTTGAAGTCCAGAGCCAAGACTGGCGTTTTATTGACATCATCAACAGCAACAACAACTCACTCTGCGCGAGGCTCACAGACCTACCAACATTTTGTTATTTTATCCTTCCATCCTTTCATCCCAACAAACTCCCCCTTCGTCCCAACGTTCCGTGGGTGAATTATGTTCTAATCACTACACCGCCACATTTTTCAGGATTTCAGCTAAAAGACGAATATGCAATTTTGTGCATCCAGGTCACTTTGATCTGCTTCTGAGCTAGCACGGTCTGTACATCTGCTCGGTTTCCTTCCTCACATAATCTGCATAGCAATCTTTTTGACTCATTGGCTAATTCTCAAAGCGGTGCAACTTCTTACAGTTCTTAAGGTGAAGAGTGAGCTCGTGCTCTTTGATGGGGAGAGGCCTTCTGGGCTCTTGCCTTCTCAAAATGGAGGGTGAAGGTCTCCAACTTCCCTTTTTATTTCATAGAGCCCACCAGTTCACCACCTTGAGGGACTGAGTGGATCCCATGTGAGCCCTGAACGATGTCACAGCGTCTTTGGATTTTCACTTTGGGTCTTACTGTGGTCATTTGTGGCCTTCAGCTATGTGCCCTCACACCTTTTGAGCAAGGCATTTGTCTCATCCAGGGTGAAATTAGTCCCCTTTAATCCTGCTATGTCCATCCTATATATATCACTGACAAAGCATTCAAATTAAAATGTCGCTTTGTCCCAGGATAGCAAATATGGGAATTACGAAATCCAGATTCTACTATACATTTTAAATACCGGACTGGCCAAGGATATGATCTTAGCGATGCCAGTTGTTTATTTAAATTTTAACTATTTCAGAAATTACAATTTTAGAATTATTAATTAAGTAGCCCATAAATGTTTATGCATTTCTATGAAATACAGTGGCCCTCTTTTAATCTTGTTTGCTGCAAACTGCTCGTAAGAACAGGCTTCACTTTGCAGTACTCACTCACACTCATTGTCTATTTTCTCCCATCTTGACAACCCCCTACACTTTCAATCCAATTGTTACATGACCACTTTTCCAACTCTCAGATCT
Source organism: Festucalex cinctus (assembly GCF_051991245.1). Classification (NCBI taxonomy): domain Eukaryota; kingdom Metazoa; phylum Chordata; class Actinopteri; order Syngnathiformes; family Syngnathidae; genus Festucalex; species Festucalex cinctus. The sequence continues at coordinate 23,816,372 of NC_135423.1, read as the reverse complement.
CAGTCCAAGAGAATCACATTTTCCGATTATGGCTTCAGTCATCTCCCTCATGAATCATTATCTTGTGCTGCTGAATTTGCAATCACAAACTAATTCTTAATTTTTATGTATATATATATATAATATTTTGTTTGTTTTTCATATTGAATGAAGAAGTATCGGAAATGAATTTTCATCATCGTTTGCTGTGTGTTTTGTTTACAACCACACATGCTGTATCTTCTTGTGATAACTATGATCTGTGGTTTATCTGTTCTCCAGGGTCAGGGTATCCATATGTTCTGGAAGCACCAGCTCAGGACTTTATCTCTGGTAAACAAGACAACAAAGAATTGACCCTTTAACGTCCAACTCCTCATTAAATCTGCATTGCTGTGCCCTCATTATTAATCTTTAATATGTTGGCATGCGAAGTCTTCCATTCTCACTTGCTTTGGGTCATAGTAATGGCAGCCTCACTCTCGGGGGGGGCGAAATGGCATTTTTCTACCAACTTAAAAGTCAGATAAATCTGAACTTTGCAAAGGAAAGGCACTGTATCAAACAAAGTACTAAACTCTTTTCAGTTGAGGTTTTCACAATCACGACAATGTACCTTGTTAAAATAAAATTCGTTGGTTTTTAAAAATGTGATTTTTAACATCGGCTAAGCACATGAAAGTACTTGCCTCACTTGTATTCAACAACAAAGTGGCCCAAACAGAAAGAATTGGTGAAATATCAATTACCACTCAACCATGTAATTTAAAAGTTGGCAAGCACAACTCAACTTTGTGTAAATCACTTTCAAACAACCGTTTCTGCATACTAAGTGCTGTATATGGAGTAAAAATCAATCACATGCAATTACATACAGACAGAAATGTAATGCCATTTGTACCATGTCCATCCAGTAGTACAATAATAATCAGTTTAGCTCACTATTTGAGCGAGATGACCCATGTACTTGGAAGACAAGAGCATTCAAATGCTACAAATGCAGAGGAAAGGTGCCTGTTTGCCATAGAAGCCATCTTTGGCAAAGGTTACTTCTGACCAACATTTACAAAAGGATATCAGCCACAATTCTTTACGACACTGACGTAGTTGACAGACTATGTATAGATGAGGTTCATGCTCGAGACTTTAAAAATAAAATATAGGAAAACAATGATTTTATTAAAATAGTAATAAATATTAATTGTCACAAATAGATAGTCAAACCAAGAAATATATACCCAAAGCAAAAGGGACAGAAATAGTTAGACTGGACTGCGTTTTATAACCATTCCATTATTTATTTGAGAATATGCTATTCCGAAATCAATCACTAAAGTACGCAAACGAGAGAATTACATCACTAATACTCGCAGTAGCACAATGACGTCAGTGAGGGAAAGTGGAATCAAATTTGTGTGAAAGTGTGCTGTCCTTTCCTATGTGTGAAATGAAGCACATTTTCATTTCTCCATGACCTGATGATGTAATCCAACAAAGGTAAAGGAAAGGTGACATAAAGGTTAGGAGATGTGACTTCCCGAAGAGGCCCCTACTGTAGAATACTTCACAAAGTACAATTGCAAAGAATTAAAACTCAGATTCGTACCCAAAATCTGCATTTGCTATTTGCTTACTGCTGAAACAGTAAATCCCGAATCAACTCAAATGATTTACTAATTGTGTACTTTTTCCTAAAAACACGCCATAATCCCAAGAAAATGAAAAATCCAATTTGATCATAATGGTAAATGGAGTGCACTTATATAGTCCTTTACCTACACCATATATTGTCCAAAGTGCTTGACCAATCCACATTTCCACTTTTTTTCTTAAACAATATCAGTGTACCAAGACTGTATGCTGTGCCGACACACTAAAGCTGCTGCCAACCTATGGAAAGGTTTTTCTTTTTAGTGTACAATTACTTAATTTTAACATCCAGGATCCCTCACTGTACGCTGGCCAACAGAACCCTTGTTGTTGTTTCTAAACATTTGGTCAAACCAGCCGTGTTCTGTTGTACCAGCTAGCTAGAGCTAAACCAATCTGGTCCAAGTTTGCTAACTCCCTTTGTGCTAGGACAGCGTTAGAGGCTAACATCATAGTAACAACAAAGGTGTTGACACGTTGCCTAGATTGGCTTTATTGACTGATTGTGTAACAGTTAAAGGGACAGTCAGTGATCCCTAGCGCCATCTAGTGAAGTAATAATTCATTCATTTTAAAAACCGACGTTTTATGTCAATAGTACACAAAAAATGTATCGCACAAACGTTTTTTTTTTTTTTTTAATAATAGGTCTAGTAATCACCAACTATATTACTCTACATGCCTATAGTCTCACCTTAATAGAGCTGCTATGTTTCGCCGCCATCTTCCTGTTATGGATACCCAAAGGACAACTTCAGGAATGCAGTTGGCCTGGATGGTCCATGCATCGAGTGTCGGACCCAATGGGTCAACGGCCAGCTTATCTTCCACAGCTGGGCCATGCTGTGATTTGGGCTCCTGTCGCTTGTCATCTTCTGCATTGTTCTTGCAAGCTTTTACTAGCTTTTTTTTTTTTTTACTAGCTCCCCTCACTAGCTGATCATGTTAGCCACTCCAGCCTATAACTCCGACTAACTCTCGCTAGACACTCTTGTTAACTGCTCTGACAAATTCCGGCTCGCTCGGTCTTTCGGCTTTGCTCACCGGTCTTCACAACGCCTGCCAAGTTGCCACCATTCGCCGAGATGCTTGATTGCTCACGCAAAATAAGAAATGGTGGTAGGCTTGCGAAATGTGGTCTCTCTGAGCCACCGTAGTGTCCGTGCTCCTGCGTACTTGTAAATGCTATTCTTGGACCACTAGATGGCGCTAAGGATTATACACTAGGCTTTTAATAAAACACACATTACCCGGCCATACATTCCCATACACACACAAACGTCTCTAGCTGTCGCTCTTAAAGGGCATGTTTTGACACGATGCTGTAAGACCCCACATATGTATTAAGCCACACATTGCCCTTCTCAAATTCCTGAGTACATACGACAATGCTTTGATTCATTCTCACTGGAATCTTTTATGACACTAGTCTCGGAAATTTTTCAACACACTTCAGATGTAAAACCTAACAGTATAATATGATTTTAATTGCATAAACTTGTTCACCTCATGGCTTCTAATAATTTAGCTGTCAACATGAAAAATAACTTTATGCACATTCTCCATAGTGTTTCCTCTGTGTGTTGACTAACTCTCTCATCCTTGCCTTATTACAACTTGCCCCAAGCTCTAATGGAAAGTAATAAAGAACTCCCAATGTGTTTCTTTTGTTTTGTTTGCATGTGTGTTTTTAGGAGAACAGAGAATGATAGGAGAGATGAATGGTCCTGATTAGGTCTAAATTGCAGACAACCATGATGACCAATGCATCTCTCATCTCTGGAGAATAAAAACGGGCAATTGTGATACTGCTAAACACAGAAATACACATATATTTACTACTAGTGCCTGGACTCGGGCCATCATCAGCACTTGCGATTCTCATTCACATCAACGACCGAGTCTTTTACTTCTTGTACTTTTCCTGAAAAGGAAAAAAAAAAAAAAAAAAAAAAGACTTCATAGTCCAACATATGAAAAATCCAATTTGATCACAATATTTAATGGCAAATGGAGTGCACTTAAACATCACATCATCATCATCATCATACGTTCGCTAAGCCTGACATATTCACTAGTTTCATTCAGACAGTTGTTGCAGCATAATACCAACCCCACGGAAAGACTTTTCAAATACCGATAACTTTCTTTATGCGCCAGGATCCCACAGTGTCACCTGTCCCTGATATTTTGTCTTTAGTTTGGTCCATTTTAAATCTATCCACATCATGACTACTCACTCAATGTAGCTTCATTCTTGCTAGCTAATGCTAAGCAAGTTCGTTTCTAAGGTCCGCCAGCCGGCGTCCATGTTGGCAAACTCTTTCATCTGTTAAGTGCATTGTAGCCAACTGGGACGGACACTTTGGTGGCGTAAAACCGTATTAATAGTCCTCACGGCAAATGCTGGATGGTTGAGCCTGCATGCTTGGAGGAGTCTTGCTCTAGGTTGATAACATAGATACGGCCTTGTCTTGTTGCTGACGCCCATGTAGCATCTTGTGTGTAATGGGCTCTTTGCACAAATCCACTACTTCCTGAACTCAACACCAGTCCTTCACTTCCTGTCTTTCATGAGTGGACAAGCTGATTAATCCAGGTGTGCCTGATCTCAGTAACTACAACAACATTGGCCAGACACACCTGGATTAATCAGTTTGTCCACTCATGAAAGACAGGAAACAAAGGCGTAGTATTCTGTTCAGGAAGTAGTCGAGCTGTGCAAAGAGCTCATTGTTTCCAATAAATTCATAAGAACTCTTTTATTTCTTGAGTGATTTTGACACAGATTGTTTTGTTACTAACATCAGACATGTGCGATGATACAAGTCGCGTGCCATTTTACAATAGGGGCTTTAACATAGACCATCGCGGGACTCCCTGTTCAAAATGGCAGTAAGTCAAAGTAAAGAGTGGATCACTCATAAGTTCCAATCGCGTTCATGTGAATTTCAGTGACCTGTCTGAAAACGCATTCTCTGACAACATAACAGATGGTCAATGTGGCTCGCTTTATGAGCAACTCTTGTTTTTAAATCCATCACTGTCAAAATGCACCATGCTAAACAGTACCATATGAAGAAAATATTGGTTCCTATGACGTTACACCATTGGATCCAAGTCCGCAAATTATAATTCAAGTGTTAATTTGCCCCGCCCACTCGAGTGAATGTCTGTCTTGGGCGATTGCACTGTATAACCAGTAGTGTTGGGCTCCCCTGCTTTTATTACCAATGTCCTTCATGTATTGATCCATATGCCGATTTCTACACTTTTCAAAAACCAACTAATTAGAGCGGAAACACGTTTTAGAGATATTTATTTGATATTTAAGTTTTTTTTTTTTTTCTTTATCGGTTTGTTTTTGCGCAATTTGCATTTTGCACAAATTTGAGGTAATGGAAATGTTAGCAGCTGGTTTGTCGTTTCTGCTGCCAGGCGTACATTGAGAGGTGGCCCATTGAGCTATCTGAAACAATTAATCCACTTACAACAAAAAGCGTTACAACAAAAGTGTTTACACTGGGTGTCATCTTGTGGGTCAAACGCTTTATGCTTACGGGCCAGATCCGGCCTGCGGGCCGCGAATTGGGATTTGTTTAGCTCATGACTGCAGATGCATGAATGCCGCATGAATGAAGAATGCCGGATTGGGGCGGAGGCGGGGGTGGGGGTTGGGGATTGTATTGCTATCAGGCATGTGCCTATCACAATATTGAATTGTCACCCACCACTAAATTTTATATGCATGTATCTTTGCATGTATGTGGTATGTAATATATAAAATGTAATATATGACTAAATGACATGTAAAATAAAGTTCTTTCCAACAGAGATGCTGAAAATATTGATTACGAATAATTGAAATAATATCAGTGTATTTCAATGAACATCTGCAGAGGACTGCAGTGCGGAAATGCTGACACTGCAACAGCAGAGATGAGTAGTCGGAGTTTGGTGTGTGGTTGGGCTATAGTGAGTGTGAGAGTAAAAGAGAGGGGGCAAAATGGATGGATCAATTGAAGGATAGGGAGGGGAAATGCAAAGAGCGAGGGAGCGATAGAGCAATAAAAACAAGAGAAGGGGCAGTCGATGGCAGAGGTCTGAGGATGGATCAATGGATGCAGGAAGAAAGAGAGTAATGAAAACAGAAGTCCCTACCCTTTTGGGCCACCCGACTTTAATCCAGGAAATGAAATGACTTAGCAAGTGGTCTGATTGATTGTTGTTGTTTTTTTTAATTAATATTTTGTATTTTTTATTTTTACATTAATCACACAGCCAGTGAAACGTGTTTTCATCAAGCATATATACTATAGTGTAAACTTGAATGTAGACGTCGCAGCACTTCTCATTTATGCTTCACGTGCTGTGCATGTAGTATACTCTAGTAGGACAAACAATTTCTTACTATTATAATCTGTTTTGTTTCCCCCCATTTTAAATGGTTTGTGTCTCAGGAAATTGTGAATATGAATCAATTATACTATGGTCAAAATGTTACTATAACAAGACTCAAAAATAAGAAACTTTATTCCTCTATTAAACAAGGATTGTACAAAGATTGCAATATGCTGCACATTGTCTTGCGATTCTGAGAATTGTTTGTCCTCCCTGTGAAGTTACTGGACTGCATACTATATAGTTGTTGTCAGAGACCAATTGCAAACAATTCTTTTCATCTCTTCTGGGATTACTCCCCACTTAAAGCGGTGGCAACATGAAAAACTTTTTGGAGCTTTTAAGCCATGTTAAAATGCTAATTCCTCACGAAAAACGTCGCCAAAGTGGTGTTTTCCTCCATTCACGCCTCCATGAGAAATTCGAGGTCATTCTGCTCTCCAAGCACCAGCCCCTCCCAAACTGAGAAAACAAACTGTTGTCACTTTGACGTCATAATGTGCGGACCCACTCCCGCATCGCCTCTGTACACTAAACGCACACCCACTTTCTCTTAGACCTCCCATGGGATAGTGGCAAAAGTAGCCTTTATCAGTAAACATTCTGTCCAAATAAATTCAAAGCAATCAATTATCCTTCACATTTGCAATGACAAATGGGTGTCTTAAAATCCCAGAAAGGTTCTGGCTGACACTTGTGTAAACTACAAGTAAAACTTTTGCGCTGTTGAACCTAACTGAACAAATATAGCGTTAGTGCGCTCGCTAGCAAGTATCCGGTTCGAGACCGTCTCAGGTTTGTTTGTTTGTTTGTTTGTTTGTTTTCCGCCTTCTTCTTCTTTCCTCTCTCTTCTTCCTTCTCCTCCCCTCCTTCTCCGCGATTTCTCACAGCAAGGAGCCATTTTGTTTCAAATGTTTATTGAAGAATTGGCTTGGGTGAAGTTGTGTGGCCATGCAGTGCTCAAACACAGAGCTCCAACAGCAGACTGCAGTCTGCTCACCGGGGGCATGGCTATCACACATGGAGAGGTGGGGTTTTACTGAACCGGGTTTTTTACTTCTGTGTTAGAAAAGTAACCAGCAAAATACCTAATATTTCATAAAAAAATTTCATCTCCATGGTGTCAAAGGTAAGATGTAATCATTATATGTCTAGAGTTAACTGTTTGAAGGGATTAAAATACCGTGGTGTAATCCCCTTTTATAGAAAAGAACCACACTGATTGAATGTCTAAGATGCCGAAGAGTAGCAGTAATCAGATGGTTAGTTTTTTTTTGTGTGTGTTTTTCTATTGGACAGGTGATATTTATTGGTACTAATGGCCAGTGCACAATTTAATGAGGTAAAGCTCAAGTTTTATTTGATCTTTTAACACGGACACACTTGATCTGCATATTCACATCAACCTCCACCTAGAAGGATGTCTTAACACTTAATGTACTGTGTGTACATTTATTTATTTATTTTTTTTACATCACAGAAATTGTTTCTTACTTGTTAAACCCGTTATGTTGCATCCACCAAAATCTAAATTGGGCTCAGTGGTTATGTGGGCGGTATACCGGTAAGTATCTGTTGGAGAGAGATGGCAAAATGTAACATATGAAGCAAGTAAGAAAGGTACAAAGAAAACAAAATTGTACAGCAGTTGCCTCGGGGTAAGAAAGAGATGAGAGGTTAAATCTGTGGTTGAATGTGGTATGTAAAAAAGCAGAAGAGTTTATAGGGGTGACCAAATAGAGGCACAAAGGGAGACCAACAGGTAACAAGAGATTGGGAAGTAGTATGATTCTTATTGCATGCCTCCAAGAATAAAGACAGCAATTCATCTGAACATTAAAGTGTGTATGCGCTTGTGCAGAAACATCTGAAACATATTAGATAATGCCCACATGAGGACGTGTAACTAAAGTACATGCCCCAAAAAAGATTTTACATTTGTGTTGTGTGTGCATCTTACATTTTAATGTAGAAAGAAAAACCTTCCTGCCTGCACTGTACATTTTGTTGTTATAGAAATAACAATGCAGTTGTTCCATCTGTAGGGACTATGCTTTAGCACGACGTTGACCGAGTGACAGGTTCTATAGAGTAAGAAGATGCTGCACTATGCAACAAATTTAGAAAATGCTTACTGGAAAGCTATTGCTTTGCTTAAGTGCTGTCAAGGTATATTTTATGACTGCACACATGGTGCATAAACTCTGACATCTCTCTCACTGCACTCCGCATGAAAAAAAAAAAAGCTTCTGCTACTCATTTGTAGTGCTGAATAAAAGGATGACAGAACAGCTTCAAAATTTCTTTCGTCTGCAACTTGTGAACTGAGAACTTATTGAGACCATCTGCAATCTCCAGCTGAAATTTAGACATTTACAGTATTAGTCATAAAACCATATGTGTCAAATCTTGGTTGAGAAAAAAATATACAAAAACAGGATAATCACCAGGGGCCAAATACCATAAATCTATTGTTTCCATTTAAAAACGATTATTTTGTATTTGACTGAATTGCGTTTCACATTCTGCCCTGCTCACAAAATATACAGAACGAAATGAGAGGCTAGTAATTCCAGTATTTGTGTCTGACAAAGTTGACGGTCACACTGTGCCAGATGGCAGCTGCTACTCCCACTAAGATTCTGAACGGATCCCTATTAACCTGCGCATTACTTGCAGCCATCCTGGCACAACTTGTTCTGTGCAGTGGCTTGTTGATCAGGCAAGCAAACAAAGCTTCACCTGGGAAAAGCGCACCACTGACCTAGGTTTGTGTGACATACAGTAGCCTATATCAAATCAGCTGTTCTGTTTGTTAAAAAAAAATAGTAATAATAACTTGCATCACTTTGTAGATGCAATGTGTTTTAACTTCATTGCATACACACACCTTACACATAAATATATCTTTTTGCTTGGTGGAGGTGCAGAATATGTTCTCTTTGATTTTATGTAGAATAATTTGAAGTTAAATTGTATTTCTGAAAGGTAACTGATATTGTGGTATGCTCACCTTTCTACTTGTAAGGACAGAAGTAGTGCTGCCTCCAAAGATGGGAATAAGCCATTAAATAAAATAATAAATTAATAAAAATTAAATTCATCATGTAATATGTCACAAAGTTCACTGGTGTGGTAAAACTGCATGCCTGCTTTGGCACACACCTGTATAATGATGGTATGCAGTTGTTTTTGCTCTTAAAGGGTTCAAATTCATCAATTCAATTTCATCAACAAATAGTCCAAAACAGGTGAACAATTTAAGATCAGTGTCAAAAGGGTGTTACATAAGCATCTGTGATGCTTGCTACAGAAGAGAGAGTATGGGGAAGAACAAACAAAAACATTTGTGCAAGTCATTATTCTTGAAGCCACCTACTGTTCCCACGACTGATTTCCCTGTAGAAAAATGGAAATGAGGACAGACTTTGGTGATGAGAAAGTAAAAGAACAGAATTACCGTGTGTAATAGTGTTGCTTTGAAATATAACGTGAGTGCACATCCCATGAGTCATAGGAAAATGTTTTGTTCCCTGCAATTAATCCTGCTTACTAATTACATGCAGTTACACATGTCTCATAACAATTATATGCATTGCAGTACTAGCTATGACCAGTTCCTAGAGGTGATTGTTAGATGCCAATGAACTTCATATAAGATTTAAATAATAGTCCTTGATTGACTATGAGAAAATTTTTTAATTTTTTCATTATTCTTTTAAATGGCAATATATAACTACAAGGTCACTCAGTAGAATTCATCATAACAGATTCAAGAGCAGGGGTCACAAATTAGTCCTGAAGGATTAACATTTTGTCTCCAAAGTGTGCTCAAGCTGCTCACCTACAGAACTGTGGCTGAGTTTATATGATTAAGTTAAATATTTGCTATTGACCACAAATTATAAAAACACACACACACTATCCTATCGAAACTAATGCTGAGGTATGTTTCAAAAAAAGAGAGATGCTTGGCTCTGAAACTGGTATAAAAAGTCTACACACCACTTTTCAAAAGCCATGTTTTGTGATACAAAGGTATGTAAATATCAAGGCAAATCAATTTCAAAACTTTTCACTCAGATAAAATTCTAGTAACGTTCTGGTAGGCTTTTCTTAACATTTTTGTGGTAACGTCTTACAGTACAAGCCATAGTCCTGTAGATTGTTTCCACATCACGGGGAACTAATAATTCAGTCAGTCAAGTGAAAGGAACAAAAAATATTTCAAAGCATTAAATATATCGTTTCACACCATGAAGACACTCATAAATAGAGGAAATTTTTTAAAATATATATATATATATATATATATATATATATATATATATATATATATTATTTAGTTTCTTTGATTTCCATCAAATAAAAACACAAAGTAAATAACGTGTCAGTGTGCAGGGGTATCTTTTTTTCTTGTCATACTCTACGAGTTCCTGCTGCCCACCAGCACCTGACGATTGCCGGCTGTGTAAGGACATTTCATTAATAAATTTTCTTAGTCTCTTATCGCACAACCTCCATTTAAAGAGGGATATGTAAACTTCTTCTGTCATCTTTGAGACTGAGCATGCTGTGTTCTTGTCTTGCCTTTAGTTTGCACTGTTCGCTGCCAGAAGTTCCTGATCTCGCGGGTCGGGGAAGACTGGATCTTTCTTATCCTGCTGGGACTCGTCATGGCGTTGGTCAGCTGGGTGGTGGACTTCTGCATTGCCATCTGCCTTCAAGGTGAGACATGATGAATGGACAAGAGCAACAGCAAAATCTTGTTTTCTTAATGGATGTGGACAAGTCCACGGGGCTTTCGTCTAAATATTATACGACCTGTATAAATACCATGAATGCACTTTGTTTTCCGTTGGTTAAATCTATGTATGTGTTTCCACAGCACAGAAGTGGATGTATGGTGGCCTGGACAGTAATGTTTTCCTGCAGTATCTGGCATGGGTCACATACCCAGTAGTCCTCATCACCTTCTCAGCCGGCTTCACTCAGATTCTCGCTCCGCAGGCTGTTGGTACGATAAAATAACTATTAAAAAACTACCATGTCAGTAGATATCTTTGAATTTGTACTCTTTACCATTGTGGAGGGATACATAATCGCGAGGATGTTCTCTGCATAACAATTAGCCGTCATCCATCACAGTGAGCTAAGGAATCCTCCCACCACACACTGGTAGCGCTGCATTGTTCCCATCTTGTCCTAGTTGCGACTCGTTGTAGGGTGTAGGACTGCCTCCGACTCCACATTATGTAGATAGATTCCAACTTCTATGTCATGTCAGTGTTGTTATAGAACTTCACCTGAACCTTAATGCTGCAGTCAGGCTGAGCGTGTGTGACTTTAGAGTCCTGTTTGTTTCTGGTGTTATTTTGGCAACAGTGTTAGTTATTTTGTTGTCACTTTTAGGTGTGGTGAAGTGCCATTAACCATTTTCCCTTCATGAGTAAGAGTAAGGCTATTGTAATATACTAAAATTTTATAAAGAAAGGAAATCGATCGGGAATGAGGAATTTCAAACTGAGAAGTTAAAAGAAAAACAATTAAGGCAGTGTTCCTCAACCCTAGTCCTCGGGGCACACTATCCAGCCTGTTTTCCATTTCTCCCGATTCCAACACAGATGAGGATCGTTATCAGGCTTCTCCAGAGCTTACTGATGAGCTATCTTTGGAATCAGCTGCGTTAGGAACAGGGAGACATGGAAAACAGGCTGGATAATGTGCCTTGAGGACCAGGAACCCTGAGTTAAGGGCTGTGTACATACTAGAAGTTTGGCATGATACAGTTCGGATAATTGTCTTTGTGCATGGTGGATAGTTTATTTCATTGACTTTAACAGTGATTCTCAATGAAACAAACCACAATGGAGAGCCATATGTCAATTTTCTGCTTCCTTCAGGTTCGGGTATTCCAGAGATGAAGACCATCTTGCGAGGAGTGGTGCTGAAGGAATACCTGACCTTCAAAACGTTTGTGGCGAAAGTCATCGGCCTAACCTGTGCCTTGGGCAGTGGAATGCCACTGGGAAAGGAGGTAACACTAGCACACTGAGCCATACTAGTCAACCCCCAATAACAACTGTTTGGTCGAGTCCAGTCGTTATAATTTAGTGTAGGGCACAGTGGAAATAGTGTAGTAGCAAATGTTGTTGGAGTGAATACACACAGAACTATCACACACATCAGTCTGACTCTGATTGGAAAAACTCATTATGCGTCATGTTGTCCCTCTCTGGAAGCACTCTAGCCAGAAGGCTCCTGGAAAAATAATCCGAAAATCTGATTTTCAGAATTCAAGTGGAAGTGTCGTCTTCTTTTTTGCCACCTTCCAACTTTTCAAACTTTTGTTGAAATTGGTTATGAAATCTTTGTGTAATGCTGCTGTCCCCTACTTTCCAGCATCCCTGCAGCATGAATTACAAATGATTCGCAAGTGGCACACCACAGGCACATATGCTCAGGTACTAGTCCACAGAAACGAGCAAGAAGGAAAACTCTGCTTTCAATAGAGACACTTTTCAATCCCAGTGGGAGGCAAAGGGATGTTTTGTATTATATGCAACATGGTTAAGCAGATGTTGTTTGTACCTTTTGAGCTAGTACATTAGTTCATGAATGAGTAGATTAAGAAGAGTCTAAAAACATTTTCAACAGAAAAAGTGTTTCAAGTACTTGTACGCAGTCTAGCCTAGTTCCCTCCACAAGTATTGGAACACTGAGGCCAAGCCTTTTGTATTTTAGCTGTATCCTGAAAGGAAAACGAAAAACAACTTTTGGATTTAATAGCCTATCAAAAAAATAGATATCAAGATTTTCATTTTTATTTCCAGGTATTTGCATCTGGGTCTTATACAAAGCTTAGAAGATATACCTCAATTAGATTAAAGTGAATGTGGTGTAATATTGTGCTAAAAATAATTCATTTGCGATAACGGCATCATGCCTGTGACCCATTGGCATCATCAAACGTTTGCATAGTTGAGCAAGCGGTTTGTTTTTTGGGCCAATGAGTTGTCCGGAAGTTAAATGCATTCCACTTCCATGCCCTTGGTGAACTTTTTGGTTGTGTTTTTGCTTGCTTCGTGATGAAGGATGCCGTAACCAGGTCAGTTAATCTAAAATGTTTGTGTAGATTAGATTTTGCTCCTGGTATTGTATTACACCATCAAATAGACTAGTGAGATGATCTCTGAAGTCTTTCTCCAAACATTTGCAAGGTTAATCTAGGTTCTCACCAATCCATAAAATATAGAGAATTCTTGAGCCTCGTTTATTGCGTTTTCAGCAAATTCCAGCCTGGATTTCCTTTTCCTCTTCAACCTGGGTGGGTTGTATCTTCTAGTGTTACTTCTGTCCTGTGGTTAATGAATACCTATGTGTCATACTATACCTTCATTTCTGACCTCTGATGGTTGTTGTTGATGTCACAAGCAGATATTTTTCACCACAGGTCTAAAAAGGTTTGTCATCGGCTATAGTAGACTGTAGCCGTTCAACGCCTGTCACCAAGTACACCAGGGGTTACTTGCTTCTTAACGACATTCCAAGTGGTTGTACTGGCTCTAGTCAATGCTTGTGCAATAGCTCTGATCGATTTCATTTGTCTGTCAGTGTCACAATAGCTAGCTTGTATTTAATGTTGGTTACACCTCCAACTATTACAAATGTAATCTTCACTGGCAAAACCCAAATCAGAAACTGAGCGTGACATTCAGTGATATGTATTATTTGAATAATCAGTGTAAGAGGACAACATATTGGTACATGTTGCAATATTTTCATTCACATTGGGTTCAAACGTGTTATGTTTTGTGTCTAAAATCCAAATGAAAATACATATAATTAAAAAACAAAAGGTCAAAGGTTGAACCCAAATGGTTTTAGTAAAAAAAAATAGGAATTTGCTGCATTGTTCCAATAGTTTTTTAATAGAAACACTTTCACCTACATTTACACCCTACATAATCTTGCATCAATGCCTTAAGCCCTTTACAGTATACAGTTCAGGCCTTGTTAATATTTATTGTTTATTTGAGATTTTTGATTATGCCCTTTTCCTCTCCAGGGTCCATTTGTCCACATCGCCAGTTTGTGTGCAGCTCTCCTCAGCAAGTTCATGTCTTTATTTGGTGGAATTTATGAGGTATTGCTTGTCAGTGTTATTCTTGCTATTAAAAAAAAACAAAAAAAACTTTTAGACAGTTGAAAATATAGGACATTTGCTGTCTGAACACCTTTTGTGTATTAGTATCTTTTAATTGACTATACACAGTATATTCTACTCAAGACCTGCTTTGATGATACTATTCTGTGCTAATATAGGATTGCAATCACCATGCAAAGCTGTTCCAAATTAACGTGCATACTGTATAGGGTTTAAAATGTAACAAACATTTTTGTTTTGTTTTTCCTGGAAAGCTTTTGTATATATTGTTTTTCCTTTCTATTTAGATCACTGATACAAATCAAATTTGATAATTAGTTTCCCAGTTGAGCCTAGCCAATTAAAAAATAGGAAAGTTTCTGTCTGTGTGAGAGCAGCTGTTAAAAAGCCAGCGCGGAGCAGCAAGAATGTATTTGAAGCTACCGGTCGGTGTCTCATGAGTCATCCGAATGCAAAGGCTTGCAGTCATGCATAAAGTTGTATTTCTGCCACCCCTAAGCAATCTCGCAAGGAAAAATGTTTGCAGTGAGCTCAGAAATGCAATTCAATTCCAGTTTTATTCACTGATGAATTACCTGCTACTTTGGATGGTGCAGATGGATGAAATTTTGGATGGTTTGTGGATGGCCATTATGCATGTTTCAAACAAGGCTGCGACGTCAGCAACATTTATTTTTTTATTTTTTATTTTTTTTGGAGTGATGTTTTTGACGAGAGTTCATCAAAATGACCTGGCAAATATGTGGCTTTTTAAATTAATCATTCCCTGTCATGATGAAAAAGAAGTGTGGCCTCGACAGTAAAATAAGTCTTATACAAGACAACACACAGCTCGTTCTGCAGAAAATTCAATTGAAGCTGCAGTGATAATGGGAAAAAATATTTGTGGTGCGGCCAACATCATCCCATGACCGCAACCTTCTTCAGAACCTGTAGTGCATAGTTGAGAGGAAGGTGTATACGGATGGTTGTATACCTCCAAAAAGCAACTCTGAGGGAATTCTTGCCACCATAAAGGAGATGCAGGCAGAAACTATGAAAGTTACATGGATGAGAGAGCTTTTAAAAACGATATCAAAGTGGGGTTTCAATGTGCAATCTTTATGTAATGATAGAAATGTGTTCCATATTTCTGTATTTTTCTGACTATAAGTCACTTTTTTTTTATACAGTTTGGCTTGTTCTGCCAGGTATAGGTGTTACTTGTATAAATTAAAATTAGATCTCGGACTGGCACCCAAAATCCCCTTTCCATAATCCTGTGACTTTCTGTCCATTACTGCCACCTTCTCTCCACCAAAATTAATGCACAAAAAAGTATTGGTAACACTTTATAATAACTACCCGTTATAACTAGTTAATAGACCATTAGTAAACTGTTAATTAATGAGTTATTAATGACTTATTAAATGTTTGTTAACTGTTTGTTAAGGTTTTAAAATGATGTCTATAAATAGTAAAAAATTTATTTTTAAACTGTTAGTTATTGAGCTCTAAATGACTTGTTAACTGTATAGTAATTATTCATAACTATATTTTATAAATTAGTAATACATCGTTAACAAGCTATTAGAAAATTACTTACTAATGACTTTATAAGTATTACTTCATAGTTTGTATAGGTTATTGGGACGTTATTATAAAGTTGCCACTATTCCTCATTTATTACGTGTTAGTAAATGTGGAGTAGTTGCAACTTTAGAATAACGTCCCAATAACATAAATAGAGTAATAACTAATATTTAAGTAGTAGATTAACTCACTTCTTTACAGCAGTTGTTAATAGTTTGTTAACCATCTACTAATACTATACCAGTGAAACTTTGTAGAGGAGCACATGAGTGGAAAAAGTTCAATGGTACGGAAAATTGATATTTAGGCATGGTAAGGCATAGTAATTTTATATTTTAAATTTCACCTTCAAATTCTGTACTTTCAACTTGTTCCACCTGTTTGTTGTTTGACAAAGTTTCATAGTTATTAGTAGATGGTTAACATCTACTATGTAAAGAATTAGCTAATATATAAGTTAAATATTAGTAAGTAGCTAATTTATACTATTGGGATATTATCGTAAAGTTGCAACTGTTCCTCATTTAATAACAGTTAATAAATGAGGAATAGCTACCACTTTAGAATAACGTCCTAATAACAGATATAAACTATTAACTGATACTTAACAAGTCATTATTAAGTAATTTACTAATAGTTTGTTAACTTAGTCTTACTAATTTATAATATATAGTTACAAATGATTAATATACAGTTAACAAGTCATTTATAACTCAATAACTAACAGTTTAATAATGACATATTAACTGTTTATAGTCATAAGTATAAATCTTTAACAAACATTTAATAAGTCATTAACAACTCATTAATTAACAATCAACTAATGATCTATGAACTACTTATAACGGATAGTTATTATAAAGTGTTACCGTCATGCATTACTACAGTGGCCACCTTTGTTCTAGAATGCTTTAAAGAATGTGGCAGTAATGCACCATAAGTATACACACTTTTGCTCACCTTAAAAGGCTTTAGCCACCGTCCAACCATCCATCCATTCATTTTCTATCCCAGCTGACTTTGGGCAAAGCACAGTTTTGGCTGGTGTAAGTCAATGGACTTAATGTAGAAAATAGCAAAGCTAATTTCTACAAACTGTGCTGGAATTTGTGTGTAGTATCAAATCCAAACATTATCTTTGGGCAAACTTAGTTGTCAGAAGAAAGGTGTCTTCCTGCACATTCATTTAAAAAAAATCAACAGTTAATAAGTTTGTAAGATAACAATACACTATGGGGTAGATGCCACGGACTTCCGACTTCCACACATCAGCGCTGTTTCCGGCCACTGCTGACCGCGTTCCAACACTCGCATCCCCACCCTTGCGCCCCACAACCGCGTGCTCCCGCCGATGGGTGGGAGCGCACATATGTTCAAGTAATTAAAAAAAAATAACATTCATACTATGGCTACTTTATATATGTAAAAGAGGCCATGATGTTTTTAAAATAACAGGGATTCCCCCCATCTGTGGTCCCTTCTCAAGGCTTCTGCTTCTTCTTCTTCTTCTTCTTCTGCGTCTTCTTCTGCGTCGTCTTCTTCTTCTGCGTCTTCTTCTTCTGCGTCTTCTTCTTCTGCGTCTTCTGCGTCTGCTTCTTCTTCTTCTTCTGCGTCTACTTCTTCTCATTCAACTTCTTCTGCTTCTTCTTTTTCTTCTTCGTCTTCTTCGTCTGGTGTTTTGAGTTTGTCCTTTTTGTTATAAATTAAAACACCCAAAAGTCTGTTGCACTGCACTGTGTGTCAAGTGTACTTTTAGTCACAGTATTACCAAACGTACATTTTGAAAAGTTTTGCCACAACATCCATATGTATACTTTTCTCTATCAGCTTATTTTTCACATAATTTTCTTCTTCAAACAATTTAACAGTGGGCATTAACTTAATCACTCTGGTTGTCTCATCATGCCCCCATGGTCATTTGCCCTACGTACTGTAGTTCACAATGTGTTTTGTTATTTTCCGTATTGTGTGCTGCACCGTAATTCATCATTTGTCATCTCAAAGCATCATGAAAAATTTGAAATCTTCTGGGTCGTATTTCCAATCTGCTCTGTGTAATTACCTACAACTACCCTGTAGGTCAAAAACTGACTGGAATGTACAATAACCATTTGGTGTTGTGTGCGCTTGTGTGATTCAGAACGAGTCAAGGAACATTGAGATGCTGGCAGCAGCTTGTGCAGTGGGAGTTGGTTGCTGTTTTGCAGCACCAATAGGAGGTGAGTTGCTTGCCAAACATAAAGTAGATGGCTAATAAAACCATATGGATTAAATTCATTAATTGCTAAACATAACACAAAAATACCTCTGCCAGCTGCTTTTACTGTACTTGGTTACTTTCTTACCTGGCATCAAGCTTACTGTTGTTTTAGTGCCACCCTATGTTGGCTTGGTGCCAATTGACCATGATATACAGTTGTTCCAGTTATTTCTGTAAAAGTCCACTTGCTTTAAATACAGTAGTATGTCAAATTTCATGTCATGTTTGAAATCATTTCATCATGTAGCTTACTAAACTGACCACGTGTTACTGACAAGTATTGTCTGTGTTGTTTTTAGGTGTGTTGTTTAGTATTGAAGTAACATCCACATTCTTTGCGGTGAGGAACTATTGGAGAGGTTTCTTTGCTGCTACCTTCAGCGCCTTCATCTTCAGAGTGCTTGCGGTTTGGAACAGAGACGAAGGTAAGATAGAGATGAGTGACTGCTTTAACATGCAGGCAATCCATCCATCCATCCATTTTCTTGACCGCTTATTCCTCACAAGGGTCGCGGGGGCTGCTGGCGCCTATCTCAGCTGGCTCTGGGCAGTAGGCGGGGGACACCCTGGACTGGTTGCCAACCAATCGCAGGGCACACAGAGACGAACAACCATCCACACTCACACGCACACCTAGGGACAATTCGGAGCGCCCAATTAACCTGCCATGCATGTCTTTGGAATGTGGGAGGAGACCGGAGTACCCGGAGAAGACCCACGTGGGCACGGGGAGAACATGCAAACTCCACCCAGGAAGGTCCGAGCCTGGACTCGAACCGGAGACCTCAGAACTGGGAAGCGGACGTGCTAACCACTCGACTACCGTGCCGCCCCATGCAGGCAATAACTCTTTTAAAACTCGAATATTGCCAATATTGGCAATATTCAGGTTTTTATATTTACTCAAGGGCAAGAATGTCAACTGTGGCTTTTAATTATTTATTTGAATATTTTTTTATTTTTTTTTTGCCAGCGGACTCTGTATCAGTCTGTCGTTGTGAAGAAAGAACCGAGCCAAAAGGCAAAGCTCTCGATTTACCGGTCGATCTACGTTCCAACCCTTACCTATGGTCATGAGCTGTGGGTCGTGACCAAAAGAACAAGATCCCGGATACAAGCGGCCGAAATGAGTTTCCTCCACAGGGTGTCCGGGCTCTCCCTTAGAGACAGGGTGAGAAGCTCGGTCATCCGGGAGGGACTCAGAGTCGAGCCGCTGCTCCTCCACGTTGAGAGGAGCCAGCTGAGGTGGCTCGGGCATCTGGTTCGGATGCCTCCTGGACGCCTCCCTGGGGAGGTGTTCTGGGCATGTCCCACCGGCGGGAGGCCCCGGGGACGACCCAGGACACGCTGGAGAGACTATGTCTCTCGGCTGGCCTGGGAACGCCTTGGGATCCCGCCGGCGGAGATGGTTGAAGTGGCTGGGGAGAGGGAAGTCTGGGTTTCCCTCCTAAAGCTGCTGCCCCCGCGACCCGACCTCGGATAAGCGATAGAAGATGGATGGATGGACAATTTTTTTTTTCAAGGTCAATTTTGCTAAATCGACAGAGTACTGCTATCCTACATCACATAAATATATCAATTCAAAGTGTTTCTAAGACACTAAATCAAACCTAACTTTTAATGTTTAAAGTCAAATTATTTCTGAGGTACTGTGTGATACTTAAGATGTGCATTTCTTGAAATCTATTTTAACGCCTACAACTCAAATTATACTTCGCTACTGATTTTACAGCCTTGGACTGTACTTTATATATTATATAATGTTGAAAGCTAACCATCCCAAAACTGATTTTGTTTTTCCATTTATTAGGGATCATTTCAGACAAAATATTGGTATGTAAATGAGATGCATTGAAAAGTTATACACAATTAATCTCATCTATGCAATTGTCTTACGGAAGAGTGACTCGGAAGTTCAAATCTCCAGCCAATTTAATCATGGCATTTGTTATTTCCTCTGCTGATGAGAGAGAATCAAGTTCTGAGGTCACATATAATTAGCTGAACTTTTTGTGTACTTCTCACACTTTACCTTCAATTAGGAACCAAACGTACACTGCATATTGAAATGCATCTGATTAAAAGGCTTCTTTCTTTCAGAGCAAAATGTTCCTTTAATTGCTGCTTACCATTTATTTATTTATTTATCTTTATTGTTTCCAGAGACCATAACAGCCCTTTTTAAAACTCGCTTTCGGCTGGATTTCCCATTTGACCTCCAGGAACTGCCTGCGTTTGCTGTCATCGGGTGAGTTTGGCTGGCTCGGTGAATACAATATTTCAGTTGCAGGGTTTATTTCGAAGCACAGTAATGATGATCGGTACTTGATGGTCTAACGTTTTTACACAGTAAGGGATGTCTTATGCCGATGTCAGACTACGCAATTTTTTTGTCTTACACGACAGTTGCGCTGTCACATTACCCGACAAATTCGCTCTGTGTCGTGGATGGGGCGTGTAGTCACACTACACATCTGAATGCGACAAGACACCAGCCGTTCATCGCGTGTTGTCTTGCCAAGAGAGACGCGTCGGCCACTGTTTGTCGGGGAGGTGGGACCCAAAAAAAAAAAAAAAAAAAAAGAGGCAAGGACAGGGAGTGTTTGCGTGAATGGAGCACGCATGGGACAAGTGTGATGTGTGCGCATTGCTTGCGCTCCCTGCTCCGCAATAGTGTTAAAAATATATAAACTGTATTTTAATTTATTTAGGCCTACATGCGTCGGGGTAATATAGCATATTTTGTTAATTAATTTGCGGGATGACATCTTGTTTTATTATTTTATCAAACACTGAAATATTATATTGTTTGAGTATTTTTTTATATTGCTTAATTTATTCATATTTGACTTGTTTTAGTACGGTGCATTGGATAGTATGCCACTCACTCCGAGGGGGGGAAAAAAAAAAACTTTCAAGTGAGAGCGGGTATATAAAATGTGATCGATCCTCACTATATACAGTATGTGCCCGTCCCTACTCGTATGCCCAAATCTCTGAAATTATTAGAACAACATTCACAATATATTTTGGTCCTCTATTCACGTTGCCGTTGCCTGACGGGTTGCACGCGCTCATGCAGCCGCAGCGCTGCAGCGGGGCGCTTTTTTTTCTTTTTTTTTTCCTCGAGATGCACCTGTCCGGCCCCATCCCATGAAATATCCAGGGGATAAATAAATAAATACATAAACAAATAAAGAAACAAATGTATACATAAATAAAAAGAGCTATAAAGTGCTGTTCAGTGTGTGATCGACGTTTCGCTCCCTCTCGCTATTGGTCAATGCTGTGGAACCAAACGGACGACGACGTAGGTATGTCACATTATGCGTCAAGACGAGCAAAAATTCTAACATGCTAGACTTTCGTCGTGAACCGTCCCGGACAACAGGCGGCCAGTCGTTGAACGTGTCACACTACACGGGCGACGCTACGTCAAGACAACCTAAAATCGTTTACGACATGCCCCGTTTGTCCACGACACGTCGGTCGGGCTAAAATCGGGCTGTTTTCGTGTAGTCTGACATCGGCATTAAGCCAAGTAGATGCATACACAATATTATCCTGCCAATTCTATAGTTCAACAAATTCTGTATCCTTTAAATTCAACGTCAAACTTGCAGTATTCACACACAATTTTTAGGTATTAAATTATTTATCTAATTTAATTAGCATTTAATAATTTTTAAGAATTGTCATTTTCATAAAATAATAAATGTCTCTTTTTGAAATTCACTCAGATTTTGGATTGATTAATAGACATGCATGAGCATTGAAAACCAATTCAAATAAAGTTTATTCTTCATGAGGTTGTAAGATACACGAGCAGATTTGAGTGCAATTATTCAGAATGAAAACAGAAAAAGAAAATTGTCCACCTCCAGATAGGTAGAAGTATTTCAACTCAAATGATTAATTTTAAATGTACTCATGAAAAGTTCATTGTCAACATGCTTATTTTATTTAGTTTGACATTTTTACGCGCAGGATTTAGCTATTTATTTTTAGTGTGGCTGTAGGCTAAGTTCTAACTGGAATCGAAAGCTCCTCCCTCTCTCCCGCTCTGTGAACAGGCAAACCTGTATGAGTCATCTTACATGGATAATTTATCCTGCAACAGTTGCTTGTGCACTGAGGGGTAGCTTTTATATCCTTCTTTACCCAGGAGGCATTTTCATGACCCTGATTGAAACTTGTTTACGACGAGGAACCTAAGAGGGATATAGAAGGATTGCAACTTCTGATTTAGAAGAAAATACATGTCAAACTCAAGCGTTGTCTAATGTTAGGTCTTATACAGAGCTTTGACCCCCGCTGAACACAAGTTGTGGTCAGAAGTTTATTTACATGAGTATTAAAGTACTCTGAACTCTGAGCATTTGTAGGCTATTCTAAACGCCAGGTCCAGGCAATGAAACCAACCAATTTCATGTATTCCTAATCTGACAAGATGTACCCCGCCTTTCGCCCCAAGTCAACTGGGATTGGCTCTGGCGCATATCTGACCCTATCAAGGATAATAAGTATTTAAGGAAATGGATGGTTTGATGGTTTCTGCCAAGAGTAGCCGTGGTGGTGATAGTAGTAGTAGTAGTAGTAGTAATAGTAGTAGTAGTGGTCATATATCAAGGCTGAATTACAGTATGTCAGAAGCTTTTGATAGCTACAAGAATCTGGTGAAACGTGCTTAGGGGCATGCAAAGTGTTAGTGAGGGTGTACGGATACATTTGAATTTGGTATGCGTTTGCTATGTCCGGATGAGAGAAAATCCCAAATAAATTCAATCACCTATTTTTTTTTTTCCTTTTTCATTGTCTAATTACAACCTAGAAAAAGAATGGAGTGGCGTGGATCAGTGGTAATCGTCTTGCAACACCGAGGTTTACAGTTCGATCCCATACCATTGTGATCGCGTCGAAGTATCCTTGAACAAGATACTGAATCCCCAGTTGCTCCTGATGGTGTCATGAGTAATCAAAAATGTAAAGTGCTTTGAGGGCCTTGTAAGGTGGAAAAGCGCTGAAATAAGGGAAAGTACCATTTACCAAATAAATCAGCTCAAAGATTGACATCCATGTCCATGATGTGCATGCACTATAAACTTCCATCTCCAACGGTGCATGGCCTACAGTACAGATCACACATCTGAGATTCAATTGAAAGCAGCAACCTATAGATTTACTTTTGATTATTTTATTGAGTATCTGTACATGTCTATGCAGTTGACATGTCGGTGTATCAATGAAATTTCAGATTTTCAGCATCTGATGTTTGTCAAGTAGGAATAGTTTGACAGGGTCTTGGTTGCACAAAATGTACAATTCTGTCATATCAAACATACCGATGGTACTGGTGAGTTCCAACAATTATCATGCATTTTCTTGAACATAAAAGAGCTGTTCCCAACTGACTTGCATGCGATAGGCAGGGTGCACTCTGGACAGATCACCACTCAATCACAAGACTGACATATACTTGGTGCTTTTTGCTAGAGACAGACAACCATTCACTGTCATGTTCATACCGACACTGTACATGCTTTTCAACTATGAGAGAACATGAACACTGGAAGTACCGGTACACGCAAACCACATAAGGTGTTGATATTGGTCTAAAGTCTGGACTGAGTATGTACCATTACAGTTGAGATAACAGATAGCATCACTACAGTTTTCAACTACATTCCTATAGCGATACTAATATAATGCTGACAATTGCCTACCTTTGATGGAACTGTGGCCATAGTCAACATGGCCGCCATGCATTACCTTTGATGGAAACATCGCCACTGCCAACATGGCCGCCACATTGGCGCAGCTGTGAGCCTGCTCCCTCTGAAGTGGCAAGTTCTGACGTTGACAGCTACTGTGAAAAGAGGGCTTTGGGGTGGGCTGGATACAGTTTTCTGTCCAGGATTTTTACTGTATCATGAATACCTAGACCAGGTGACATACAGTAATTGTTCATGCAGATATCGGAAATCACTTCACCTCAATTGCTTGAGACAAATATAGAATATTCAGAAATGTGAAAAATGCTTCTTCAACCTGGTCCCACTCTGTATTTAATGCAAGCATTGATGTAATTCTTTTTTCCCCCTCACCAAGGAGACATACACTATTGGGGCTCTCTCTGATGTATCTTCTCTGATGAGTGTCTGTCTCTCTTTGCAGCATTGCCAGTGGTTTTGGTGGAGCTTTGTTTGTGTACCTGAATCGACTTATTGTCCAGTTCATTAGGAATCAAAAGACCATCAACAGATTCCTCATGAAAAAGTGAGCCTCACACATTGTATCATGTTAAAAGTTCTACATCTGAAAGCAATGCCACTCTCTTTTAAAAGTCCTCGGTTTTGTCTTCTGTTCTCATAGTTGGGCAACCATGGAGGCATTTTAATCACTGACAGCTTGAGTGTGTCAAGTAACAAACCAGACTCACTCCATTATTGGAATATTCAACCATCAATTTTTTTAGTGGTTATTTTGGTGCCTATTCACTAAAGGTTTGCATTGCCTCTGCACCGCGCTAACCGGCAAAAGAGAGAGAGAGAGAGAGAGAGAGAGAGAGAGAGAGAGAGAGAGAGAGAGAGAGAGAGAGAGAGAGAGAGAGAGAGAGAGAGAGAGAGAGAGAGAGAGAGAGAGAGAGAGAGAGAGAGAGAGAGAGAGAGAGAGAGAGAGAGAGAGAGAGAGAGAGAGAGAGAGAGAGAGAGAGAGAGAGAGGAGAGAGAGAGAGAGAGAGAGAGAGAGAGAGGAAGAGGGAGGAAAAAAAAAAAAAAAAAAAACCCGGGCTGATCGGCTTTTTATGATCATTCTTACGTGCCAGATGCATACTGTACGCCCACGCCAACCTCTGAAAATATATTTTTTTAAAACGATCGCACCAATAATTTGTACTTTATGAATGAATGACGTCGTTGTCGTCCTCTCTGCTCTGTACAGCTTAATGGCGCTCTAAGCGCTTACTCTCGGTCCAACCTCGCTTTCTGATAATGTCATCTTTCTCGCAACTGTTACTATAACAACCATGTTCTTGCCGCAAATCCATTGCCATGTGTGGTAAATCAGGTGCAAATTTGCTCCAAGCTGTCAGTTTTGTGGGCATGTTTGCGCCGGTATATGATTAGAGCAACTTTCTTAGTGAATAGGTGGGTAACTGGGCGCAGACTGCGGGTGCAGTTGTGGTGCAATATTTCGCACTATTGCAGGACGCAGCGCATTCTTAGTGAATATGCCCCTTTGTTTGTATCCTGTCATATGTTGTGGTAGTCACATTTCCCCATGTCATACAAAACTGGCAATTATTAACTTTGAAGGCACCCCTGTAAATGAAATGCTTTCATCTTGGAGGGATTAGTTTTCCTTACTGTGGTACTTGTTGTAAAAAGTTTGAGAATTCATGTCGTGTAAAGTGAATCTCCAACATTGATGAAATGACATTGTGCTAAATGAATGTCTTATTGCTTTTTTTTTTTTTTTTTTTTCTGTCATCATTGCCTCTGGTAAATATCTTTCTCTTAGACGTCTACTGTATCCAGCACTGGTAACTCTGCTTGTTTCCACGCTAACATTTCCACCTGGCTTTGGGCAGTTCATGGCTGGCAAGGTAAGTGTTACTTATAAGTTACTTGCAACATCTGTATTGCAACCATCACTCAAGGGAGTTTATTAAAATAAGATGTATTTTGGGCGTATATTTAGCTTGTGATTTTTAATGTGGAGAAGTCCTTTGTGGCACAGTAGACCCCCGCATACTCGTTGATCGGCACCCTGCCCTCACCTTTTGGCATTTTTTTTTTCCTCCAAAAAAATTATTTATTTTTAGACCACCTCCCCTAGTTTTTGTGACAAACACATATTGGAGGTTTTAGACCATCATAATGCGCACTTTCAAATTAAAAGCTAAAATTATTGGGTGATTTTCTGTGATCCATCTATGTATTTACAAAATGAACCATAAAGGGCATTTGCATTCTTTATCATCCTCTTCCTTATATATGCACGCTCATGCACACACACTG
Source organism: Festucalex cinctus (assembly GCF_051991245.1). NCBI lineage: Eukaryota > Metazoa > Chordata > Actinopteri > Syngnathiformes > Syngnathidae > Festucalex > Festucalex cinctus. The sequence continues at coordinate 23,790,325 of NC_135423.1, read as the reverse complement.
AAAATATTGTCCTTTTGAATTTTTACCTGATAGGAGACATGCTTCTGAAGGTTTAATTTGTCTTGCACTCCTCCTTAAGCCCATCATAAGCATGTGCATGCAAAAAGTTCTTCTCTCGTGTCAAGATATACCATATTTTAAGATCAACTGCAGATGAAGTCTTCATCTAAGTCTCTGCATGCAATCTTATATTTGACATTTCTTTATACAATATCAGCAAATCATACCGTGTCTAGATCTTCTCAAATGTCCACTGCACAGCAGATTTTAATTTATTCTTATAGGCCTACAAAGGAAGTGGGATTGAGAAAAGAGAGACACCTATACTTATGGGGTATATGCCACGGAAGAGGCAGGACTGTTTTTGCACATCAGGTTTGGTTCCGGTTCGGTTTACGACGTGTGGGCTGCGTAAAAATAATTGCGCTTCTGACTTTGTGCCACTCGGTTGCGCGTTCGCAACCCGGACCGGAACCAAACTCGTGTGCAAAATCACGGAAGTCGGAAGTCCCGCCTCTTCCGTGGCATATATCCCATAAATAGTGGGAAATGTTCTTTCTGATTTTTGAAAATAGTAATGTGTGATATGTCTGTTTGTTATTATATTTTTGTTAGTTATACATGTATGAATTTAAAGCATTGTGACTGGATGTATCAAATATGATACAAATCAAAAGTCGTCATATATGAAGTTGATTTTCATTTTTTCTTTTTTTTCTTTTTTTTTTGTTTTGTTTAGTTTTGTTCAAAAAGACCAATAAATACTCCATTTACAAAGAATCAGAATTTTCTCTAATATATTTCACGGTTCAGGCTTTATCGAGTTAATAACACCACTTGTATTGGATCTTCTTGGCAAGCACAATATTTTCATTTGACTAATAGAGACAATTTAGTTTATTACATTATGATTTCAACTCTATATGCCCTTGTGTTAACAAGACGACACATCTCATTTTCCAAACATAATTGTTGTGACGACGACGATACGTTCTTGTGTCCTGCAGCTCACCCAGAAGGAGTCATTGGTGACATTGCTTGACAACCGCACTTGGGCCAAACAGGGCATTGCTGAAGAGTTTGACTACATTGGACACTCCCAGGCATGGCAACATCCGCAGGTCAACGTCTTTGTCACGCTGGTTATCTTCATTATCATGAAGGTAGGTGGGGAATGCAGAGAAATTTCAAGTCACAATTACTACTTCTTGTACAGTACTTGATGCCAGAATGTAAATTGTTTTATTAAAACTTTAGCTATTTTTAAAAGAAACACTTCACCAAAATGAATTACCAAACCAGAATGTCAAATGATATAGGTTTAATACCGCAGTATGCTCTTTTGTATGATACGAAGTTGGTGATGGGTGTGTGATGATACCGGGTATCAGTATCGGGCTGATACACTTGCCCCTATTTCAAAGTGTCCGTACTCGTGATAAAGGCTAATAGCAGTATCCGCTGCCCACTGGTGGACGTTTTACGATTAGGAATTAGAAGAATAGAAAATTGCCATTAATTTCATGCAGTTTAAAGGAAAAATGCTATACTGAGATGTCTTTCTTTAAAATGATCTGGCATTGTTTTTTGGGGAAAATGTTGTGTCAAAAGTGCAAGTATCGGTCTGGAAAAAAAAACGTCCCTGGTATGAGTTTGCCACTTGTGTAAGAGGTTATTGGTTGCTTGAAGGGTAAAGATGCAAGAACGTTCATGTTGGTAAAAGTAACTAGCTTACAATGTATGTAAGAAACAGAGAGGACAAATATCCATCCATATTCTTAGCCACTTTTCCTCACAAGGGTCGTGGAGGTGCTGGAGCCTATCCCAACTGGCTTCGGGTAATAGGCGGAGTACACCCTGAACTGGCTCCCAGCCAATCCAGGGAACACAGAGACGAACATTCGCACTATAATTATTGTGCCGTTCTGCGTATATCTATATATGAGTATTTACTGACTCACCTCTCCTTATCCAATGGTACAAATGTCAGAACGTTACATCACACGCACGCGCGCACTCGCACACACAGCTCTCAAAAAATGTCTCAGCCTAATTACAGCCTTTTGATTTTCTTGGATTCAGCATGGTGAATGGTGATTTTCAAGATGAAATTGCTCTCTTACTCGATCTCTGTAATGAATAGTTCTTTTATTCAACATGGCAGCCATCTTGTCCTGGTGCCACTTTCTAAAAAAAAAAAAAAAAACTTTCATTCCAACTACCAAACTTTTGTTGAGGGTGGGGGCTTTGCTTTCAGACCTACGAAGGATGTTGAATTAATCAATGTTTGCAACTGCAACAAATACTTGTTCTCAAAGCATGATTTGTGCACACACTCACATATATCTGGCGTACCTTGCAGCAGAATCCCATTACCGTGGAGAGCAATTATGAAAACTGTTGGCTCCCATTTGAGGTGTGCATCTTTGTTCTGTGTAGGAGTCAGAAGTTATTTGTTACAAATTATGTCAGTGTATATGACACAGAGCAAAAACACTGAATTTCTTACCCTACTAGTTTAGCTAGGAATTCAGGACGTTTTACAAAAGTCATAATCGTACGTCACTGCACTTTACACGACACTATAATTGCTACAGATATAGTCGATATGAGACAAGCGCAATTACTGGCATACAGTTCTCTTGAGATACACCTTAATATCCTAAAGATGATAACGTGGTGTATTGGGTACAACTGTGATATTAACAGAATATTTTTAGATTGTTTTTATTAAATGCATTGATCACTTAAATAACTTTTTAATGAATTTGTGTCGTTTTACTTTTTTGATGAATAGAAAAACAAATGTCATTTATTTCTACCTGCAACTACTGGTTTGTCTCAAGTGCTCATATAACTCAAGTACAATTGAAAAACTTATCAATTAATGACATTGCATTTTGCTTCCCAACCTTTTCCATATATGGCACCCCTAGAAAATGTTAATGGTTTATAGAGCTTGCACTAGCAATTATGAATGTTAATTTTCAAGACTTCATTTATTGATTATAGGCAAAATTGATTGCAGTAGTAGCCCCTTCCATCACAGGAGTTACATTGCAGACCACCCATTCTCCGATATAAGTGAAAATCTGTGAACTAGAAACTCACTGTTAAAACAATCCAAACACAATGAAAACGCGTAATATATGTAAAATGAGTAGGCACAATGGATTACACAAAAATACTATCATGTAATAGCACTTTACAAAAGAGTAGCAGGACAACAAATCATGAAGTGGAATCTAGTGGGGGGATTAATGTATTTCTAAAATTGCTAAATCTGCATTCTTTCACCCCCTGATAGCATAGACCAGAATATTAATGACTTCAACTTCATCACTGTTTGAATTCCCAACAGGGCTCGACCGGAATTATTGTTCAACCCTGCGCTTTTGAGCACTCTAATTTCGGTTTAAGAAGGAAGTTGATTTACATTATAAGGCTGTAAAGATTTTCTTTTTATCTTTAGAAGTCTACAACAGTAATCAATATGGCCTTTTATTGAGGAAACCACTACACAGGCATCATACCACAGGATATTTACATTCTATCTGCCATTTAAATATTTCTCAAAGCATCAATACTCATCGCAACTATTACAATTTAATACAATACTCATACAATCTTCTGAACCTGATATATTTTAAACAGATTATTATCGATGAGATTATTGCTCAGTTCTAATTTCGTATTGATCACCCCAAGAGATTTTCATCACAATTGAACAAATGGCTTTGGGATGCACATTTCTGTTAACTTCCAGCCTCAATGCCAATGAGAAATAAGACACAAGTTTAGATAAGTATTTGGTATTAACAGGACAATATGTTGTTTCTTTTCCCATTATGGCAAATCTAACATGCAGGAAAAGGGAAGGAAAATGTCATGACTGTGTTTTGTCTGTGTTTTGTTTGTGGCAAATGTCTGATATTTGGTTTTATTTGACTTTATTTGAACTGCTGCAAGATGCAATTGGCATGTAACTACAGTGTTTTTGTTTTATTTGAACTGATGCAATCGGCATGTAAATATGTGACCTCAAGAATCTTTAATCTCTTTATATGGTCAGAAGACAATCAGTTTTACCCACGTGGTCGTTAGCAGCGTATCAGATAAATCCATGTCAGTCCTGTTTCAGTGACCTATCAGGGTTACCCACATGTTTGGCGGCAGCCAATCAAATCCATTCACTGTCTACATAAGCCTGTCTGAGAAGGGTGTGTTTTGTCGGATTATTACCACTGTTCCTCTGTGCAACTTGTTTCTCATCTAGTCGTTATGTGAATAAATAGTTAAAAATCTTATTTGTGACTGCGGTTTGGGATCCAACTCCAGAACATAACAGAAAATACCTGAACAGACTTCAGATTCAGAATGGCTTGGATTCAGATTTCAACAAGCTTACCTTTTAATAAAATAATCATATACAGTCAAATTAACAAGTTTGTTGTGACAAGTTGGTTTTCCTTGCAAACCTACATTAAACCAACTTCTGGCAGCGTAATGCATTATATTTGATTATTGATATTTTTTACAAAAAATCATTCTTGTCAAAAATTCATACTTGTTTTCCAAAGTCAAATATGTAATTTAGAAAGTCTGCTGGGAACCTGAAAAAGATCGTGTACAACTGTTTGTCTTTTGATTATGAACCCCTGTATCTTACAATAAATGACAGGAAAGTATTTTACTGTAATTACATCACATTAGTACAGTATGATATGGTTGAGTACATCTAAATGTGCGTTTACCAAATAATAAAGCTTTTGCGGGGCCCCTAAAAGACACACTAGCCAAACTTGCATATCTGTGTGTCTGTGTGTGTGACTATACCACAATGAGTACATAAGCTATTTATTACATTACATCATCAGCAGTAGTTTCTTTCACCCGACAAGAATATTACATAAGATCACAGGTTGTGACACCTGGGAACAAAATGTTCGCACACAACTTAAGCAGGTTGTGAGAAGGTTGTGTTTTATGCAAGATGAGTGCAACAGCTGCTGATTTCAGCCTTACTTTGGATTGAACAGACTTAGATTTTTAAAACATAATTTAAAAAACAAAACAAAAAAAAACACAATAATTAAGCATCGTTGACCTCCAGTGTTCTGTGGTTACATTAAAGCTGTAGGTTTAATGGGTACAATGCAAAATGATCATACACAGTCAGCAGGTGTAAAAATGGAAGATTATATCATCCAAAACTGAATCAAGATTGAGTTTTAATTAAATCAGGACAAAACCTAATTCCACTGTCCTATTTTAAAATTAAATTAAGAAAAAACAGTTGAAGCCATGATTTCTCAAAATGGATTGTGAAGGCATGACTTAAAATTTTAATTAAGTCTGTGACTCATATATCAAATACATTTTACGAATTTTAGATGCAGTTAATCTGTTAAAAAAACAAAAACAAAAAACAATACAATAGTCTTCAATTCTCACCTTATAATCTCGCATACAAATTCTACTTGAGGTAGTAATCGACTCTTGAATAGTCTTTAATTAACCCACATACCTTACCCCGGGTTTTCACCGGATGCGGTTGCGGTGCGGTTGCGGTGCGGTGCGTCTTGACTGCGTGCTCCGGACGGGTAAATTTTTTTGTCAATCCACACCGGCTCCGCACAGCTGCGGTCCGGCAGCTCCGTCGCTGCCCACTTCCCAACGTGTCTCGCGGGACCGCGCGCGCGCGATCATGTGGCATTTCACAACGACAAACATACAGAAAGTCTGTGCTCAACAGAGAAGCAGAAAGAGAGGTGGACTTCTTTTGATTTAACCTTTTCTTCTTCTTCTGCTATGAGATTCCATGCAGCATCCTTTTTTTGTTGTCCTTGTAAAGTATATTAATAACGAGAGTCGGGTCAGTGCGGGTCCACTCTTTATTTCTGTCTTCCGCGTCCGGCTGCCGCTCAGTACGGCAAGCGAGACGGGCACAACAAGCAATCGCGAACATCAAACTCACAATACATTACAGTCCTTATAAAAAGGATGTGCCGTGTCATATATTATTTTGTGGTTTTCCACCTCCAATATAAACCTCTCCTCGTCCATGTTCGCTGGTGTCTAAACCGTGAATGAGCACATGGCCCGGCGACGCCCACGTCACGTTTTGCTGAAAAACTTGCGAAATAGGAGCTGGCGAGTGTTTTATTCTGAAAGGTAACCGGAAATTTATTTTGAAACTGCCTCGGTCTTCCTGTCCCGGTCGATGTGTTTTGTGCTAGCTTGCCATTTGCCGGAGGCCTACCGCTGCGGCGTCCGGCAAAAATAGAAAATAGGTCTATCCTTGCGGAAGGCTTGCGGCACGCCGCAGGCCTTCCGCAGTTGACACGCAACGCACCCGCAAGCGGTGTAAACTGCACCATTCGAATGAATGGAATCTAATTGCTTGCGTCGCCGGACCGCACCGCAACCGCACCGCAACCGCAACCGGTGAAAACCCGGGGTTACCAAAAATCTCAGACTAGCTCATAATCAGTTCAATAAAGTTAAAATGAGGTTGTCAGTTCCCAGATCACTTAAACTGTCCTTTGCTAATATAAAGATTTTAGGAGCTGGAAGATGATGTTAAACGGAAGATGAGTCCAGGTAGGGCAGTCAAATCGTCTACTTTGTTCTTTGTCTGAACCGTTTTGTTTATTCATTTCTCAAATTCTCTGGTGGATAACAATAGCATTGGATTCTGGATGTGTGTTTGAGCACCTATACACTTGTGTGCATGCGTATGCGTGTGCGTGATGCAGGGTGTGAAAAAGACAGCAGTGTAAGGTTACAGCAGAATATCTGATACTTTGCGGTGACAGTCGCTCTTAATTACATCTAGCTATAGACAGAGTGCAGGGAGCGGAAGAGGGAGAGGACTGGAAGCATGCAGTGATGTGCAGACAGCAACGGTAATTAACACGTCTATTTGAAATCTTGAGATGATTACATTGATGAGGTCTGTGTAATGGTTTGCTTGTAAACTCGTTTGTGAGTCTTCATTTATGCATGCAAACAGGAATAGCATTTATTCTCAATCATTTATTATTTTACCTGCATTGGCCTCTGGAAGTTGATGTAGAATGCATACCATTTTTTTATTTTTTATTTTTTTTAACTTTTTTGGCAGCAGTTTCCTTCATCACCACATTCTGTTGTTTATTATTTGGCGTAAGACAGATTTTTTTTTTTTTTTTTTTTTTAAAGAACCTCTTCTTAAAAATGTCACAATTGTCCTTAACATTCATGTGTTATTCACCCTAAGATCAAATCAAGGAACAGGAATACAAAACAAGAATCCTAATCAGACCCACACACATTAGGGTTTTTTTTTGTTTTGTTTTTTTTCCTTCCCTTTCAGACCAATATCACTGGTATTTTTGAGACATGAAATTTTCCCCCAAAAACTATGACAGATCATTTTAAAGAAAGACCTCTACTGTATATCCAAGTGTCGCATTTTCACATAAAATTGCTTTAAATTAATGGCAATTTTTAATCTATTTTTTTTTTTAAACTTCTAGTTCCTCGTAAAACAGCCACAAGTGTTTGGTTGATAAGGAATATACAATAATGTATACCCTATATTAGTTAAATATATATATATTATTTTATGTTCATTCATTGATGTGTTTCATGAAACTAGAATTGGCGCCTGTGCACATACCTAATGGCACTATTTATTTTATTTGTACTTGTTTTCTCATTACTCTTCCAATCCTTTTATGCAATGTTGTTCAATCATTAGAACACTACACGTTATTCAGAGCTCATTAGAAGCTCTGTCAAATTAAGAGGGAACGTGACAACTTAATCTAACTTGAGCAATAAGCTCCATACGGCCGCCTCCTCATTGCCGGGAGAGGATTCTGCTCGCTGCCAATGAGATAACAGGCAGAAACTAATTGAATACGAATCCATTTTGTTTTCCTTCTAATTTCTTAACTCTTCATCATTTTCTTCCTAAGTTCTGGATGTCTGCCCTGGCCACAACTATTCCAGTTCCTTGTGGGGCCTTCATGCCAGTATTTGTTATAGGTAAGGAACTGCTGACAATATTTGTCTTTGTGTGTTAACCATTACAAATTAGTGTACATTTCAAATTAAATTAAATCAAATGTTCAGAATTTACCTTCCACATACAGTACGTCTAGCTACTACGTACTGTACATCCTAAAAAGGAATACCTGTAGTTTAGTTTTTTTGTTTTGTTTTTTTCCCCACCTTCAACTATTAAAAGATGACATTAAAACTGCAACTGCTGAGAAGCCTGCACATTAATGTAATCCCATCTATTCTTACCTGGAATCAACTCGTATCTTACAACTCTTGGCAAGAGTGCAAGAGAAAATGTAGGCAGAGCACAAATACATTACAGTGTTTTTATTAATTGCATCATTAAAATCCAATCATTTAGGTGCAGCGTTTGGCCGTCTGGTGGGAGAAAGTATGGCGGCCTGGTTCCCAGATGGCATTAACACAGATGGCACCATCTACCCCATTGTACCGGGAGGTTATGCTGTTGTTGGTAAGCAAAAATATGCTGACTTTCTTGTGTCAAGTATTGCAGGTGTATGCGTGTACATGTGTGCATGAGTTGTTTTTTTGTTTTGTTTTTTTAACACAATGGCAAGAGTTACAGTCTCAGGTCCCCAATATTTTGATGACAGGCAATCCAAATAAATAAAAACAAATGATGAACTTACTATTAAATTAACTGTACTGTAGTTGCTGGCCTCTTTTTTTTTTTTTTTTTTTTTTTTTTTCTTTCCTCCCCATGTCCACTTTTTTTACATACTGTCCCTGGGAATGGGGTGCATAAATTATGCGTTTTCGTTGTGCAGCCCTGCTCCAAAGTTGATCTTGGGGTGGAGGGAAAAAAGAAAGGTGTGTGTGTGTGTGCGTGTGCCTTTGTCTTTGCTGCACTGTGGGGCCCATACATGCGCGTTTTTCCAGGTTTAACTACCATTGTGGGGAAATTTTTGGTGTTCCCCACAATTTCAGACCTCTTTTTGAGGGTCAAGACTTGGTTGTAGAGTTTAGGTTTGAATTGGGTTATGGTTCAGAACTTCAGGCTAGGGTAAGGAATGGGGGTAGGCAATCATTTTTGATGGTTGAGGTTAGGGCATTATGTCAATAAGAAGTGCCCAAGATGTTACAAAGACAACATGTGCATGTCGTATAATTATTGTTATACTGTATGTTGAAAAAGAGTTAGACAAATGTGGGATAGTGTTTTATATACCTCACACCTTAAACTGTTCAAATAAGGTTCTGAGCTGTGTCGGCGGCACAAAGCTTTAGCTCACTGTTAAAGCTCTGCGCTGCCACACCGCAGGGCCTGGGTTCAATCCCCACTCAAAAAAATGTTGCAGGAGGAAAAATGTAGAATTAAAAAAAGAGTTTGGGTTTTTATTTCCGTCCTATGCAGAGGAGGCATGTTTAAATAGTTACAATGTATGGCATCTTTGTATCTTGAGGCCAGACCGAGTGTCCTCTTTATCCATCCATCCATCTTCTTAGCCGCTTTTCCTCACAAGGGTCGTTGGGAGTGCTGGAGCCTATCCCAGCTGACTTCGGGCAGAAGGCAGGGTACACCCTGAACTGTTTGTGTGTCCTCTTTATTGGAAATGAAAACATGGTCACATTACTCTACTACTCTATAGACATAACAGTTCAATCAATCAGTCAACATCAGCGTGTCTTACTCCTCTGATACACAAGCAAACATCTTTCCAATAAGTAGTTGGCATTTTTACATTTGTCTGCAGCGGAGCTCGAGCCGGTTCCCTCCGGCTTTAAAGCCCCAAACCCTTTCAGATGACCTACTGCTGCCCCATATGCAGTTAATTTGATCGTACCATTAGAGGCTGCAGATTGTGTTTATTGTCTGTTATGATTATTCTGATGTTGTGGTGCACTACAACTAATGACTCAGGCCTTGACATTCTGATGAGCCTCTTTAATTCCACCGAGGAGCTTGTGGTGCATGCTAAATGTGGAGATGGGACGTAGCATCCATCAGAGGGGGGAAATTGGAAGCACACAGCCAGCTTTAATTAAATTATGGGAGAGAACAATGAAACCTCCATCTCTGGCATACCATTTATTTTACTTGGCTTTGTACCCCTTTTCACTTTATTTTAATGCTTTCATTCCTCCACTATCCCCACCTCCTCATCACCCCCAAATATTTATATCAGTCTTTTGACAGGTCTGATCCGTTTTGCCGGTTGAGCAGTGAAGGCTCCCTTCACTTTATGCTCCTCTGTCGCTCCAATGAAGCTTTTGTATTGTTATCCATAACACTTTATTGTTCCAAAATGATATGGAAATATTGAACTTCTTTTAATTGTATTAGCTGAAAATTAGTTATTCCTAAAGGAGGATATTAGAGTAAATGTTGTGCAGAAAATAGTAATTGGGTTCGAGGAAAACAAAGAATGCAGTGCTATTTTGAGCAGTTGACCAATAATGCTACTTCTATATATTACTTTCTGCAGTTGACAGAATGAAAACCTATATTTTTCAATAACTAAGCAGCTTTTTGGAAATGTCATTAAGGGCCTAAGAACAGTATGAGATGGCATATTAAGAATGATGGGGCAGAACAAGCAAAAACATTTTTTGAAATGCCATGCCATCATGAAAGTACTGTATTTCTGCAACTTAAATGATTTTGGATGTACTATATTTCTTCTAAGTTGTGTAAGTTTAGAACATGCTGCTGAAACTTTGCTCAAATTACTTTTAATATATGTCCGTAATTACTGATTTTTGTCTCTCTGAAGACAGTGACCATCTTAATGATTCCTTGCAAAAATAAATAAAAATGCAGTGATTTAATATGATAGGAAACATAAATATCAACATTCAACACTGTTTATATAGAGGTCTGAAAATATTAACCATTTCAGATGATCACTTCACTGCCGAGCTATGTTTAGAGCAAGCCTCCTGGCTACTCTTCTGGTCCTTTGAGGCTACTTGGTGCAAACGGGCACGGTGTTGGTGACTGCTAGACGAGTGTCATACCTGTAGAGTATTCATATGTCAACTACTACTGTTTGTTCCTTTGCTCAGCTCACTGTCATGTTCCCCATTTACAGGTGCAGCAGCATTGTCAGGAGCGGTCACCCATACAGTTTCCACTGCAGTGATTGTGTTCGAGCTGACTGGCCAGATCTCTCACATCCTGCCTGTGATGATAGCAGTGATCCTCGCCAACGCAGTGGCACAATCCCTGCAGCCCTCCCTCTACGACTCCATCATCCGGATCAAGAAGCTGCCCTATCTCCCAGAGCTGGGATGGGGACACCATGAGTAAGTAAAGTGGACATTGCTGGAGAAACACTTAAATACACGCTACAATATATTTATTGCATAGCTTCAGAGAGTAGTCAGATTAAGAATTTGGATGCTATCAATCAGGCCCAGCCAAATCTTTGCCTGATTTCATGTGGCTCTTAAAGCCCTTTTAAAAATGAACTTTACTGGGTGCGTCGCGTCGTCAACCCCATTCACTGTGTATGTGGTGAGGGGTGGGGACCAGCCTTTACAGCACATTCAGAGAATAAAATATACACCTTGTCTCTTCTTCCTCCTCGTCCTCCTTAAAATGAGCAAATACAGGACTTACTTCTGTAGTGTAGTCTACTTCTCGTTTAAAGCCTCACTTTTTATCCTTGGTAGGCTGCTACGTTAGCACTTCCATATATGGGCATGCTGTTGTGTGGACCTTTCACACTGAGCAAGTGCACTGTGATAAGGAATTGTTCGGACCCGGTGATGGAACTGATTACATTTGTCAAGCGAGGTGCCAGGTATGTGCATCTCGCGCATGTACTTTGATGCAAATGACTAGGAAAAAAATATTGTAGTATTGGCCTACCAAGTTCAGTCTCAAAATTGAAGGGAAAAAATGCACAGCAAAACATAGATATCAAGATGAACGTTTTAACAATTTTTGTTACACATAATGGCAAGCCATTCTGCCTTATATGTTAGCCATTATTTGAATATTTCAAAATCTTCAGTGGCACTTGCGTTCACTCCATGCGAACATTAACCAGGAATTTCCAAAGCAGACTGAACTTCCCAAGCACAAGTTGCTCACTTTGAAATGCTAGGCTGAAAAGTAAAGCCACGCTGTTCCCAAAATTTATGAAGCAAATGTATCAGCTTGATTGGAACTTTGTTCTAGTTAAAAAAAAATAATAATAATTAAAAAAAAAAAAAAAAGCCATAGAAATAAGAGGTGCTTGTCAAAACATACAAAAGAAAGCTAGGGGGTGAGGAGATGGGACGGGCGCAGTTTGTCTGTGTGCTCATGTGTATGATGAAGCTATTTGCAGTAACAGTCAAATTTGTGTGTCTTAGCCTGACTAGTTGGCTACACCTGATAAAGGTTTAATATTATTATTCATGATAATTTATGCCCAGGTTTATGCCTCGGGCATAAATTAATAAATCGGGCATGTGAGATGTTCAATTAGGCCATGGAAAAAGACTTCTGGGCAGCTTTGAGGAAATTCTGGTCCACCATCCGGCATCTCAGGAGGGGGAAGCAGTGCACCATTGACACTGTGTATAGTGGAGAGGGGATGCTGCTGACCTCGACTCGGGATGTCGCAAGTCGTGGTGAGAATACTTCAAAGAGCTCCTCAATTCCACTGACGGAGTCTGCAGACTCTAAGGTGTGCTCTCCTATCTCTGGGGTTAAAGTCACTGAGGTGGTTGGAAAGCTCCTCAGCGGCTAGGACCCGGGGGTGGATGAGATCTGCCCGGAGTTCTTAGAGGCTCTGGATGTTGTGGGGGTGTCGTGGTTGACACTTCTCTACTACATCGCATGGACAATCGGGGACAGTGCCTCTGGATTGGCAGACCGGGGTGGTAGTCCCCCTTTTTAAGAAGAAGGACCGGAGGGTGTGTTCCAACTATAGAGGGATCACATTCCTCAGCCTCCATCGGGAGGCTGAATCTCGGATTCAGGAGGAGCAGTGTGGGTTTTCGTCTCGGCCAGGAATAGTGGAACAACAGCTTTACACCCTTGGCAGAGTTCTCGAGGGTGCATGGGAGTTCGCCCAACCAGTCTACATGTGTTTTGGACTTGTAGAAGGCATGCGACCGTGTCCCTCAGGGAGTCCTGTGGAGTTATGGGGTACCGAAGTCCCTAATACGGGCTGTTCGGTCTCTGTATGACCGATGTCAGAGTTTGGTCCACAATGCTGGCAGTAAGTCAGATTCGTTTCCAGTGAGAGTTGGACTAGGTCGGGGTTGCCCTTTGTCACCAATTCTGTTCATAACCTATATAGACAGAATTTCTAGGCACAGGCATGGTGTTAAGGGGGTCCGGTTTGGTAGCCTTAGCATTGCATCTCTGCTTTTGGCAGATGATGTGGTGCTGTTGGCTTCATCAAGCCGTGATCTCAAACTCTCGCTTGAGTGATTCGCAGCAGCCGGGATAAGGCCCAGCTCGCTGATGACCGTGCGCAGAAAAGCAATAGAAAGTGAATGAAATTGATCAATCAGGCACACTGATGTTCTTTTTGCTTCACAAACTGAGCAAAATTCTCATAAGATTTTCATAAGAATATTTTGTCTGTGTCATACAAGGCCATGTGATTGACTGGTGGTGATCGCCCCAAAGTGTACCCTGCATCTGGCCCTAAGTCACCTCGGATGGATGGATGGATGGATGGATGACTTGCGATTTGTGGGATCTGCCATATCTTACTGCTGGATAATGATGGAAGCTGGCTTTTTCAGTGTCACAGTTTCTGTCAACTGGAGTTCTGAATGAAATGTACTTTACGAGAAGGCACAGTTTGTTTAGAGGTGCTTGGCTTAATAGCTCAGCG